>NW_027094108.1:1508597-1618866 GCF_029207755.1 Chamaea fasciata | reverse complement strand
AGAATTTCTAATTACAGCCCTGCAGGACTTTCTCAGGCCTCTTACCTCCACAATCTCTGCATTTTGAAATTAAAAAAAACCCCAAAAATTCCCATTTTTAAGCAGAATTTCTAATTACAGCCCTGCAGGACTTTCTCAGGCCTCTTACCTCCACAATCTCTGCATTTTGAAATTAAATAAAACCCCAAAATTCCCATTTTTAAGCAGAATTTCTAATTACAACCCTGCAGGACTTTCTCAGGCCTCTTACCTCCACAATCTCTGCATTTTGAAATAAAAAACCCCACAAAACCCCACGTTTTTAACCGACGAAGGAAGTTTTTTTCCCCCCTCCTCTCCCATAAAAAACGATCCATCAGAACTGGGATTTTTTTTTTTTTTTTTTTTTTTTTTGGAATTTTGTTTTTCTTTTTTGAATTTTTTCCCCCTATTTGTTTTTAGGAAAATAAAAAAAACTCCTGGAGGAAATTCTGGGGGTATTTTATTTTTTTTTCCCCTGAGGTTCTGCCGAGGTGAGGCACCAGGAGCTGCTCGTTCCTTGTGCAATAATTCCGTTGTCAGGCATCGATTGTTCTCCCCGTTGCACAAGAGGGACGGGAGGGCGGGGGAGCGGTGACAGGACGAGGGGTTTAATGAGATTTTAGTTAATTAACTCTTCACCTGGCTCTGCTGAGGTTCTTTCCTTCAGCTGGGGGTGTCTTTTTTTTTTTTTTTTTTTCCATTCAAAAGTTTTAACTGGGTTTAAAAAGGTTCGACTGGGGTGGGATGGGACAGGGTGAGATGGGATTGGGATGGGATTGAGATGGGATTGGATGGGAATGGGATTGGGATGGAATTGGGATGGGATTGGGGTTGGGATTGGGATGGGAGAGGATTGGGATGGGATTGAGATGGGATTGGACGGGAATGGGATTGGGGTGGAATTGGGATGGGATTGGGGTTGGGATTGGGATGGGAGAGGATTGGGATGGGATTGAGATGGGATTGGACGGGAATGGGATTGGGATGGAATTGGGATGGGATTGGGATGGGATTGGGGTTGGGATTGGGATGGGAGAGGATTGGGATGGGATTGAGATGGGATTGGACGGGAATGGGATTGGGGTGGAATTGGGATGGGATTGGGATGGGATTGGGGTTGGGATTGGGATGGGAGAGGATTGGGATGGGATTGAGATGGGATTGGACGGGAATGGGATTGGGGTGGAATTGGGATGGGATTGGGATGGGATTGGGGTTGGGATTGGGATGGGAGAGGATTGGGATGGGATTGGAATGGGATGGGATTGAGATGGGATTGGGATGGAATTGGGATGAGATGGGGATGGAATTTGGGTTGGGATTGGGAGGGAATGGGATAGGATTGGGATGGATTGGGATAGACTGGGATAGGATTGGGATGGGATGGAATGGGACTGAAATAGGATTGGGATGGGAATAGGATTGGGATGGGGCTGAGATGGGATGGAATTGGGATGGAATAGGATGGGATTGGGATAGGATTGGGATGGGATGAGCGATATTCTTGGAGGAGCCACAGGAAATCCGCGCCGACCCATTGAAATTCCACCGAGGAATTCCATTCCTCGGGCCCCTTTGACGTCTCCGATTCCCCGGGCTCCAGCCAACCTCTGCAAAACAAGGAAAAAACCCAGAAGGATCCTCCCTGGACGGGCAAAGGCAGAGTGAGAAGCACACCCTGAAATCCCATTTCCCTAGAAACTATGACTGATCCCCAGGGGGGAACAAAACACCGAGGTGACCGCACCGGCAGCACTTAAACCCGCCTTAACTCCGGTGTCACCTCCACGTTAACCCGTTTGTCCAGTTCATTCACTTCCTATTATTCCCCGGATCATGCTTTGAATAATTTCCAGCATCTCTTCCTCGAGTCCTGCCCCTTTTTGATGTCATCGATGCCATCCATAAAAAGCTGGACATCTCCCCGGGGTTTTCACACTTCCCAAATCCCAGAGCCGCGGCTTGCCTTCTGCTCAGGATTAAACCCAGGCCTGGCTTTAGTGGCTTCTCTAAAGAAAGACTCAGAGTTTCTGTCAAGGTACAGTTGGGGAAGGGTTAATTTTGCTTAGAATTGGATTTTTTCTTTTTTTTTTTTAATGTGCGTTGAATTATTCTTTTTATTCCGTGTTTTCCTCATGAGCTAAGGAGTAGGTTCTTGTGACATTCATTTTGGGGAATTGTCCTTTTTATTTCGTCTTTCCTCCCGAGCGAGGAGTGGATTCTTCCAGGATGGACTTTGGGTAATTGTTGTTTTCATTCCACATTTCCTCATGAGCGGGGAGCAGATTCTTGGATCATTCGTTTTGGGTAATTATTCCTTTTATGCCGCATTTCCTCGTGGAATGAAAAATTCTTTTTGTTTCGTATTTCCTCATGAGCAGGAGTGAATTCTTTCAGCATTGGCTTTGGGTAATTATTCCTTTTATTCCACATTTCCTCATGAGCGAGGTGTAGATTCTTGGATCGTTCATTTTGGGTAATTATTCTTTTTATTCCACATTTCCTGATGGAATAAAAAAATCCTTTTTATTCCGTATTTCCTCATGAGCAAGGAGTGGATTCTTTCAGCATTAACTTTGGATAATTCTATTTTTTATTCCACATTCCTTCATGAACAAGGAGTGGATTCTTTCAGCATTAACTTTGGATAATTCTATTTTTTATTCCACATTTCCTCATGAACAAGGAGTGGATTCTTTCAGCATTAACTTTGGATAATTCTATTTTTTATTCCACATTTCCTCATGAACAAGGAGTGGATTCTTTCAGCATTAACTTTGGATAATTCTATTTTTTATTCCACATTTCCTCATGAACAAGGAGTGGATTCTTTCAGCATTAACTTTGGATAATTCTATTTTTTATTCCACATTTCCTCATGAACAAAGGAGTAAATTCTTTCAGCATTGATTTTGGGTAATTATTCCTTTTATCCCACATTTCCTCCTGGAATAAAAAAAAAAAATCTTTTTATTCCCCATTTCCTCAGAGCTTTAATTTCATTATCACAAACGGTTCTTTAATTCCTTCTTCTCCCCTCAATTCCAAACTCCACCCCTCTATCCCTAAATTTATTTATTTTTATTTTTATTATTATTTGGAGCTAAGGTTGTCCCAAAGTTTGAACTCAGTCGACTTCTTTTTAATGACATAATGAGCGGGGTGATTCACGAGCTGCTGTCAGCTCGGAAATTCACACCTGAACTCCGTGTCATCTTCCGGCCATGGAAACGTGCCAACGTCACTCCGCTGTCCCAAAGTGCTCAGAAAAGCTGGAATTATCCCTGGAATTAGCACAGGAGGTGTTTTAATTGCTGAGAGGAGAAAAACAAAGCCAAAAATCCGGATTTTTATTTGTATTTACGCCGCTCTCTGGAGTGATTTTGGATTTCTGTGTGAGGGTTCTTTTCACTGCTGGAAAATCCCTTTGGAAAAGGTTCTTTGGAAAAGCCTTTGGAAAAACCCCTTGGAAAAAAACCTCTTGGAAAAGCCCATTTGGAAAAGCCTCTGGAAAAGGCCCTTTGGAAAAGGCCACTTTGGAAAAGCCTCTGGAAAAACCCCTTGGAGAAAACCTCTTGGAAAAGCCCGTTTGGAGAAGGCCCTTTGGAAAAACCTCTTGGAAAAGCTCCTTTGGAAAGGCCTCTGGAAAAGGCCACTTTGGAAAAGCCCGTTTGGAGAAGGCCTGTTTGGAAAAGCCTCTTTGGAAAAACCCCTTTGGAAAACACTTCTTTGGAAAAGCCCGTTTGGAAAACACTTATCTGGGAAAAGTCTCTTTGGAAGAGGTTTCTTTGGAGAAGATTTGTTTGGAAAAGGCGTCTTCGGAAGAGGTCTCTTTTGATGGAAAGGCCCGTTTGAAGATGGCATTTTTGGAAAAAAAAAAAAAGGCATCTTTGGAAAGGACTTCTTTGGGAAACGACATTTTTGGGAAGAGGCGTTTTTGGAAAAGGCCCGTTTGGGAAAAGACTTCTTTGGGAAATGGCTTCTCTGGGAAAGGCTTCTTTGGCAAGTCCTTTCCCTCAGGTCAACGAGCTCTTCCCCTTTGTCCCCACGGCCAGGAGGACCCGTAGAGGATGGACGTGGAGCCGCCAGCGGCGAGGCGGGAAGGGCTGATCGAGCTCTACGGCTCCTTCCAGGAGATGTTCGAGTTCTTCTGCAAGAACACGACGATCCACGGCACGGTGCGCCTGGTGTGCTCGGGCAGGAACCGCATGAAGACGGCCTTCTGGACCCTGCTGCTGCTGGCCAGCCTGGGCATGCTCTACTGGCAGTTCGCCCTCATGTTCAGCCAGTTCTGGGCCTACCCCGTGGTGCTCACCATGTCCATGCACTCCGAGCCCAAAATGTTCCCGGCCGTCACCGTCTGCAACCTGGATCCCTACAGGTGAGCTGGGCCACGCTGACGGGTCGGGAATGGGGCGGGGGTGGAGTCCAAGGGGTCGGGAATGGGGCGGGGGTGGAGTCCAAGGGGTCGGGAATGGGGCGGGGGTGGAGTCCAAGGGGTCGGGAATGGGGCAGGGGTGGAGTCCAAGGGGTTGGGAATGGAGCAGGGGTTCATCCCAATGGGGTTGGGAATGGGGCAGGGGTGGAGTCCAAGGGGTCGGGAATGGAGCAGGGGTTCATCCCAAAGGGGTTGGGAATGGGGCAGGGGTGGAGTCCAAGGGGTCGGGAATGGGGCAGGGGTGGAGTCCAAGGGGTCGGGAATGGAGCAGGGGTTCATCCCAAAGGGGTCGGGAATGGGGCAGGGGTGGAGTCCAAGGGGTCGGGAATGGGGCAGGGGTGGAGTCCAAGGGGTCGGGAATGGGGCGGGGGTGGAGTCCAAGGGGTTGGGAATGGGGCAGGGTTGGAGTCCAAGGGGTCGGGAATGGGGCAGGGGTGGAGTCCAAGGGGTCGGGAATGGGGCGGGGGTGGAGTCCAAGGGGTCGGGAATGGGGCGGGGGTGGAGTCCAAGGGGTCGGGAATGGGGCGGGGGTGGAGTCCAAGGGGTCGGGAATGGGGCGGGGGTGGAGTCCAAGGGGTCGGGAATGGGGCGGGGGTGGAGTCCAAGGGGTTGGGAATGGGGCGGGGGTGGAGTCCAAGGGGTCGGGAATGGGGCGGGGGTGGAGTCCAAGGGGTCGGGAATGGGGCGGGGGTGGAGTCCAAGGGGTTGGGAATGGGGCGGGGGTGGAGTCCAAGGGGTCGGGAATGGGGCAGGGGTGGAGTCCAAGGGGTCGGGAATGGGGCGGGGGTGGAGTCCAAGGGGTTGGGAATGGGGCAGGGGTTCATCCCAAAGGGGTTGGGAATGGGGCAGGGATGGATTCCAATGGTTGGGAAGGGTCAGGGATTCATCCCAAAGGTTTGGGGAGGTTTGGGGATGGGCAGGGACATATCCCAAAGGGTTGGGAAGCGTCGGGGATGGATCCCAAAGGATTGGGAAGGTTTGGGAATGGTCAAGGATTCATCCCAGAGGTTTGGGATAACACTAATTGCTTCTAGCCTTTAACTAAAACCTTAACTCTTTAAATTGTTAACTCAAGGTGTAAAATCTCAACCCTTTAAGTGCTTAACTCAGTGTGGGATGAGAAAAGTGGGAATGTTTCACCAGCTGAAGCTGCTCCCGGCAGGTTTGAGCTGGTCAGTGAACACCTGGCACAGCTGGACAGGATGGCAGAGGAATCCATCACCTTCCTCTACGGGATCAACACCTCAGCCAGCTTATTCCACACGAAGGACAGGAAAATCCACGTCCAGGCCTTGGCCAACATCAGCGCCTCGGGCTTCAAACTCAGCCAGAACTTCTCCCTCCTCAGGGTGTCCGAGCTCAGGGCGGGGAAAAAACATTCCAGGGTGGGATTCCGGCTGGTGAGTGGGATCCTGGTGGGGTTTCTGTGGGATTTGGGAAGGGAGAGGAGCTCTGGGGGGGGCCTGGATGGGGATTTGGGGGTTCAACCCAAAAATGGGAGAGCTCCAGGTGGTGTCCAAGGTCCAAGCAGCTCCTCAGGTCAGGAGGTTTTCTGGAGGAGCAGGTTTAATCCAGAAAGGAGGAGTCACCTCACTCCCGGGATTTTTGATTATCCTGCCCCAGAGTCTCTCACCAGCAGTTTTGGGGTGATTATTTCCATCCTTCCCTCTCCTAGACTTTTTCACCAGCAGTTTTGGGGTGATGATTGAACCCCTGCCCTGTCCCAGGGTCTCTCAGCAGGAAATTTTGGTCTTTTTTGTCCCCTTGTCCCAGAGTTTCCCACCAGCAATTTTGGGGTGATTTTTGTTTCCCTGCCCTGGAGTCCTTGACCAATTTTGGGGTGATTTTGGTTTCCATGCCCTGGAGTCCTTGACCAATTTTGGGGTGATTTTTGTCCTTCAGCCCTGCCCTGGAGTCCTTGACCAATTTTGGGGTGATTTTTGTTTCCCTGTCCTGTAGTTCTTGACCAATTTGGGGGTGATTTTTGTCCCCTTGTCCCAGAGTCTCTCACCAGCAGTTTTGGGGTGATTTATGTCCCCCCTGCCCTGCCCTGGACCAGCCAAACCTCCTCCAGAACCCGAGATCAGAACAGAGAAATTCTCTGGACTCTTTCTCTGGAGAAAATTCCCACCTTTGTCATCCCAAAGTTCTGCTCCTTCCTCCTGCCTCATCCCCCCCTTGACCTCCAGCAGCTGCAAGGAGAAAAAAAAAAAACCCCAAAACAACAACAAAAAAATTCCACTTTTTTTTTTGGGGGGGGGGGGGATAAAAACCCCCCCAATTCTCATTCCCTGAGCTTTTTCCCTGTGTCCCAGTGCAACTCCACGGGTGGGAATTGCTTCTTCAAGACCTACTCGTCGGGGCTGGACGCCGTGCAGGAGTGGTACCGGTTCCACTACGTGAACATCATGGCCCAGCTGCCCCTGAGCATCGACATCTCCCGGCACGAGGAGCAGATCCAGGACCTGGTCTACTCCTGCCACTACGACGGGGAGCCCTGCAGGCCCAGGTGGGGCTCAAGGGATTATTCCTGGTGTTCCGAACACAGCCAGCTTGGATTTTAGGGCGTTGGCAGGCTCGGGATTGAAGCCGCAGCGAATTTCTCGTGATTTTCCAGTAAAACTCCATCGGATTTCTCTTGATTTTCCAGTGAAACTCCATCGAATTTCTCTTGGTTTTCCAGTGAAACTCCATCAAATCTCTTGATTTTCCAGTAAAATTCCATCAAATTTCTCTTGATATTCCAGTAAAATTCCATCAAATTTCTCTTGATTTTCCAGTAAAACTCCATCGAATTTCTCTTGATATTCCAGTAAAATTCCATCAATTCTCTTGATTTTCCAGTGAAACTCCATCAAATCTCTTGATTTTCCAGTAAAATTCCATTGAATATCTCTTGATTTCCCAGTAAAACTCCATTGAATTTCTCTTGATTTTCCAGTAAAATTCCATCAATTCTCTTGATTTCCCAGTAAAATTCCATGGAATTTCTCTTGATTTCCCAGTCATTGTATCCAGTTCCAGGACCCAGTTTCTGGCAGCTGCTGCGCTTTCAGCTGCTCCTTCCCGTTTTCCCAAACACATCCAGCTTTAAATTAAAACGTCTCCACACTCCTAATTAAATCCCCCTCAAATCCCTCTGGCTTTTCCAGTAAAAATACATGGAATTTCTCTTTGTTTCCCAGTGATTACGTTCATTTCCACCACCCGGTTTTTGGGAGCTGTTACACATTTAACAGCGAGGGGACGGATCCCTTCTGGACGGCCACAAAACCTGGAATTCCGTACGGTGAGTGAGTTCTGCCCAAACGAGCTCAAATTAATGCAATTCATTAAGTTTCTCCTCGGTGCAGGGTTTAGGGACAGATTTCAGCCTCTCTTTCGGCGAGAACATTCTTTTTGGTTTGGAGCAGAATATTCTTCCAGTCCTTATTGCAGGATGTTGGGATTTGTTTGTAAGGGTTTTAGTATGGTTTATTATTAATTAATTCTATCATTTATTTATTTATTTATTTATTTATTTATTTATTTATTTATTATGGGATTATTTGGATTTGTTTATTTATTTATTACAAATGGGATTATTTATTATGGATCGAGGATTAAAAGCGGCTTTTCTGGGCTCTGAACTGAGGGATCCCAGAATGCAAATCTCGGTTCATCGGGTTTATTTATTTATTACAAATGGGATTATTTATTATGGGTCGAGGATTGAAAAGGGCTTTTCTGGGCTCTGAACTGAGGGATCCCAGAGAACAAATCTGGGTTCATTTGGGTTTGTTTATTTATTTATTACAAATGGGATTATTTATTATGGATCAAGGATTAAAAACGGCTTTTCTGGGCTCCGAACTGAAGGATCCCAGAGAACAAATCTGGGTTCATTTTGTTTCTTTATTTATTTATTACAAATGGGATTATTTATTATGGATCGAGGATTAAAAACGGCTTTTCTGGGCTCCGAACTGAAGGATCCCCAAATCCAAATCTGGGGCCCAAACCCCAAACCAAAGGATTCGATGAGTCCTGGTGTCCCCGCAGGGCTGTCCCTGATCCTGAGGGCCGAGCAGAGGGATCACATCCCGCTGCTCTCCACCGTGGCCGGGGTCAAGGTGATGATCCACAACCACAACCAGAGCCCGTTCCTGGAGCACGAGGGCTTCGACATCCGGCCCGGCATCGCCACCGCCATCGCCATCCGCCAGGTGGGAACGGCCCCGGGGTGCTCTGCCATCCCAGAAACGTGGGGGTTCGCAGATAAATCATCCCAAATCATCCCAAATCATCCCAAACCATCCCAAATCATCCCAAATCATCCCAAACGTGGGGGTTCAGAGATCCAAATCATCCCAAATCATCCCAAACCATCCCAAATCATCCCAAACCATCCCAAATCATCTCAAACCATCTCATACCATCCCAAACCATCCCAAATCATCCCAAATCATCCCAAATGAGAGGGGGTGCGGAGATAAGTCATCCCAAACCATCCCAAACCATCCCAAATCATCCCAAACGTGGGGGTTTGGAGATAAATCATCTCAAATCATCCCAAATCACCCCAAATCATCCCAAATCATCTCAGATGTGGGGATTCAGAGATAAATCATCCCAAACCATCCCAAACCATCTCAAACCATCCCAAATGATACCAAATCATCCCAAACCATCCCAAACCATCTCAAAACATCCCAAACCATCTCAAACCATCTCAAACCATCCCAAACCATCCCAAATCACCCCAAATCATCCCAAATCATCTCAAATGTGGGGATTCAGAGATAAATCATCTCAAATCATCCCAAACCATCTCAAACCATCCCAAACCATCCCAAACCATCCCAAACCTGGAATTTTGGAACCCAGCGGGTTTGGCACCGCCCCGGGGCTGGCAATGTCCCCTCTGCTGGCTCAGGGACACCCAGCAGGCTCTGGGTCTTCTCCTTCCTCTAGAGCTCTAATTAACCCAGCGGATGACTCGGGGCCCTAATGAATGAGCCCAGCTAATCACCGTGTGCTCCTTTCCGCGCCCACAGGACGAGGTGAATCGCCTGGGAGGGAATTACGGCAAATGCACCCGGGACGGGGAGGACGTGGCCGTGGAGCTGCTCTACAACAGCTCCTACACGCTGCAGGTACTGAGCCCGGCCTGGCTGAGCCTGGCTCAACCAAACCCAGCTTAGCCAAACCCGATCTGGAAAGTTTTTTGGTTTATCCAAATTTTTTTTTTTTTTTTTTTTTTTTTTGCCTTTGTCTCCTAAAAGCTGCGTCCTACAGATTTCTACAGATTTGGAAATTTTTTTTGCTTTATCCCAGTTTTTTTTTTTTTTTGCCTTTGTCTCCTACAAGCTGCATCCTACAAATTTGGAACCTTTTCTACAAATTTCTACAAATTTGGAATTTTGTTTGCTTTATCCCAGGTTTTTTTTGCCTTTGTCTTTAAAAATCTTCATCCTATAAATCTGGATTTTTTTTTTTGCTTTAGCCAAATTTGTTTTGCCTTTTCCTCCGATGAGCTCTGTCCTGAAAATCTGGAATTTCTTTGATTCATCCCAGTTTTGCTCTTTTCTCTTAAGAGCTGCATCGCAGAGATTTGGAATTTTTTTTTTTTTTTGCTTTATCCGATTTGGCTTTTTTGCTCTTTTCTCCTGAGATCTTCATCCTACAAAGTTGGAATTTTGGGGGTTTTTTTGAGGGATTTTTTTTGTGGTTTGTCCGAATTCATTTTTGCTTTGTCCAATAATTTTCCCCGTTTTTTTCCCCCTTTCCCAGGCGTGCCTGCACTCGTGTTTCCAGCACACGATGCTCCGGGAGTGCGGCTGCGGATATTTGTATTTCCCGCTGCCCCCGGGGGCTCCGCGCTGCGACTACAACAAACACCCGGCCTGGGGTAAGGGGAAAACCTGGAAAATCCTGGGAAAAAATGGGAAAAAATGGGAAAATCTGGGAAATTCTGGGAAATCTGGGAAAATCCCGAGCCCCTGCGCTGCGACTACAACAAACACCCGGCCTGGGGTAAGGGGAAAACCTGGAAAATCCTGGGAAATCCTGGGAAATTTAGGTCTGATTTTTTTTTTTTCTTTAATCTCTGCCTAAATCCAAATTCCTAAACTGGGATTTTAGGATTTAAATCTGTTTTTTTTCAGGATTTCATTCTGAATTTTTTTCCCCCCAAAGGCAGAGGGGGGATTTAAATCTGATTTTTTTGGAGGGAATTCCGGAACTTTTCCTTTTGCCCAGGTCACTGTTTTTACCGGCTCTACAGGAGGCTCAGGAATCACCACCTGAATTGTTTCCAGCAGTGCCCCAAACCCTGCAGGTGAGTCCCCAAAAAACCCCTGGAAATGTCGGGAATTCCATGGGAAATCCATGGATAAATGGGAATTGATCAGGTGATGAGGAAGTGAAAAGATGAGAGCATTCAATTAAATTAATTTAAATTAAATTGAATTAAGTTAAATTAAATCAGACGTTTACCCATGAAGGCAGAGAGGAAAAATTATTTAAATTACCCTGAAATATTTAATTAGGCCCAACCCAAATTATTTGTGTCACTTTTGACCCTGGGAAGTTCTTCCCAAGGGTTTGAAGAGCTGCCCTGGGAATTTTTGGGATTGGGGAATTCTCCCGCCCAGAATTCCTCAGGGTTTTTTTTCCTGGTTTTTCCTCTCATCAGGGAATCCCTGTACAAGGTCTCAGCTGGAACAGCCAAGTGGCCCTCGGCAAAATCCCAGGTAAATAATTCCCAAAATCCCAGGGAAATTAATTCCCAAAAAAAAAAAAAAAAAAAAAATCCCAGGAAAATTCCCAAAATACAGCAAATATTCCAGTAGCAAACATTCCAATAATGAATCTTCCAATAACAAACATTCCAATAATCAATATTCCAATGGAAATATTCCAATAACCAACGTTCCAGTGACGAAAATTCCAATAGCAAACATTTCAATAACAAATATTCCAGTAGAAACATTATCCCAATGCCCAATATCCCAATAACCGATATCCCAATAACCGATATCCCAATAACCGATATCCCAATGCCCAATATCCCAATAACCGATATCCCAATAACCGATATCCCAATGCCCAATATCCCAATAACCGATATCCCAATAACCGATATCCCAATGCCCAATATCCCAATAACCGATATCCCAATAACCGATATCCCAATAACCGATATCCCAATGCCCAATATCCCAATAACCGATATCCCAATAACCGATATCCCAATAACCGATATCCCAATGCCCAATATCCCAATAACCGATATCCCAATGCCCAATATCCCAATGCCCAATATCCCAATAACCGATATCCCAATAACCGATATCCCAATGCCCAATATCCCAATGCCCAATATCCCAATAACCGATATCCCAATAACCGATATCCCAATGCCCAATATCCCAATAACCGATATCCCAATAACCGATATCCCAATAACCGATACCCCCTGATCAATATCCCCCCCAGGACTGGGTGCGGCAGGCTCTGCGGCACCAGCACGGATACAACTCCACCAGCAGCAGGTAAATCCCGGGAATTCCCAATCCTGCCTGAGGGGGCTGGGCAGGGAAGGAAATAAACCCCTGATAAATCCCAATAAACTCCCCCCAAAACCCTCCGATAAATTCCCAATAAACTCCTGATAAATCCCCAATAAATTCCCAATAAAATCGAATAAATTCAAATAACCCCCCAAATAAATCCCAATAAACTCCCAATAAATTCCCACGGTCCCAATTGGAAATGTCCCCCAGTGCCAATTGGGAATGTCCCATTGGGAATGTCCCGGTGCCAATTGGGAATGTCCCATTGGGAATGTTCCCTCTGGGAATGTCCCATTGGGAATGTCCCGGTGCCAATTGGGAATGTCCCATTGGGAATGTTCCGGTGCCAATTGGGAATGTCCCATTGGGAATGTCCCGGTGCCAATTGGGAATGTCCCATTGGGAATGTTCCCTCTGGGAATGTCCCATTGGGAATGTCCCGGTGCCAATTGGGAATGTCCCATTGGGAATGTCCCGGTGCCAATTGGGAATGTCCCATTGGGAATGTCCCGGTGCCAATTGGGAATGTCCCATTGGGAATGTTCCGGTGCCAATTGGGAATGTCCCATTGGGAATGTCCCCAGTCCCCACTGGGAATGTCCCACTGGGAATGTCCCATTGGGAATGTCCTGGTGCCAGCTGGGAATGTCCCACTGGGAATGTCCCATTGGGAATGTCCTCGTGTCAGCTGGGAATGTCCCATTGGGAATGTCCCATTGTGAGTGTCCCATTGGGAATGTCCCATTGGGAATGTCCCATTGGGAATGTCCCATTGGGAATGTCCCCCCTGTGAGTGTCCCATTGGGAATGTCCCATTGGGAATGTCCCCCCTGTGAGTGTCCCATTGGGAATGTCCCATTGGGAATGTCCCCCCTGTGAGTGTCCCATTGGGAATGTCCCATTGGGAATGTCCCATTGGGAATGTCCCCCCTGTGAGTGTCCCACTGGGAATGTCCCATTGGGAATGTCCCATTGGGAATGTCCCCCCTGTGAGTGTCCCATTGGGAATGTCCCATTGGGAATGTCCCGGTGCCAACCGGGAATGTCCCCCCTGTGAGTGTCCCATTGGGAATGTCCCATTGGGAATGTCCCCCCTGTGAGTGTCCCATTGGGAATGTCCCATTGGGAACGTCCCCCCTGTGAGTGTCTCATTAGGAATGTCCCATTGGGAATGTCCCCCCTGTGAGTGTCCCATTGGGAATGTCCCATTGGGAATGTCCCCCCTGTGAGTGTCCCATTGGGAGTGTCCCATTGGGAATGTCCCCCCTGTGAGTGTCCCATTGGGAATGTCCCATTGGGAATGTCCCCCCTGTGAGTGTCCCATTGGGAGTGTCCCATTGGGAATGTCCCATTGGGAACGTCCCCTGTGGGAGCGTCCCGGTGCCAGGTGCGGGTGTGTCCCTGCAGGAGGGACATTGCCAAGGTCACCATCTTCTACCAGCAGCTGAACTACCAGGCCGTGCACGAGGCGCCGCTGCTCTCCGTACGTTTTATCTTAATTGTTCATTCATAGAAAATAATTATTTAGCTTTATTTTTATATTATATAGAAATATCCGTATTTATTTATATGATAAGATTAATTATTAATCCCTAAAAAAGTCATTCTTTAGCTTTCTTTTTATATGATATATAAATACCAAATTTATTTCTATGATAAGATTAATTATTACTTCATAAGAATTCATTGGTCTTTATTTTTATATTATAAATTACTATCCCTATCTATTTATTATCGATTCATATGAATTAATATTTATTTTACACATAAACATGTTATTTACACATCATCTTAATTATTAAATGATATCATTTTTCCTTTATATTTATGCAATATATAAATATATATTATTTATTTATATGGTTATATTAGTTACGGGGTTTTGTTTAGGAAAGGACCTTGGAAAATGTTTGGGAAAATGAGCCAGGGACCCAGCAGGCTCCAAATCTGAGCGTCATAAATGTCAAAAAACCCCAAAACCCCAAACCCACCCCCAAACCCCCCAAACTCCGTTCCTTCCCTGCCTGAATTTTTTTTTTTTTGGGAATTTTTCCTTCCAGGAGAACCTGCTGCTGTCCAGCATGGGCAGCCAGTGGAGCCTGTGGTTCGGCTCCTCGGTGCTCTCGGTGGTGGAGATGCTGGAGCTGCTGGTGGACACCTTGGCCCTGTCCCTCCTCTTCCTCCTCCAGAGGCTGAAGGCCAGGAGCGGCCCCCAGCCCAGCCCCGGGGTCAGCCTGGCCCTGGAGAACCCCCGGGAGCAGCCTGGGAAGGGCCAGGAGGGGGCTGGGAGCAGCCCCAGAGGGATCCAGATGTGCCCAGCGGCGCCGCTGGAGGGGATTGGGAACAGCCAGGAGATCCAGATGTGCCCAGCGGCGCCGCTGGAGGGGATTGGGAACAGCCAGGAGATCCAGATGTGCCCAGAGGCACCGCTGGAGGGGATTGGGAACAGCCAGGAGATCCAGATGTGCCCAGAGGTGCCGCTGGAGGGGATTGGGAACAGCCAGGAGATCCAGATGTGCCCAGCGGCGCCGCTGGAGGGGATTGGGAACAGCCAGGAGATCCAGATGTGCCCAGAGGCGCTGCTGGAGGGGATTGGGAACAGCCAGGAGATCCAGATGTGCCCAGAGGCGCCGCTGGAGGGGATTGGGAACAGCCAGGAGACGGATTTGGGACAGGAGGGAGGAGCTGAGGGGGTTCTGTGAGCCTGGAGGGAGCAGTGGGATTGTCCTGGTGCTGCTGGAGAGGTCACAGGGACACCCTGGATCCTCTCCGGGAGCTGTGACAGCGTTTGGGATTCTCCTGATCCTGCTGGAAAGGTCACAGGGACACCCTGGATCCTCTCCGGGAGCTGTGACAGCGTTTGGGATTCTCCTGATCCTCCTGGAAAGGTCACAGGGACACCCTGGATCCTCTCCGGGAGCTGTGACAGCGTTTGGGATTCTCCTGATCCTGCTGGAAAGGTCACAGGGACACCCTGGATCCTCTCCGGGAGCTGTGACAGCGTTTGGGATTCTCCTGATCCTGCTGGAGAGGTCACAGGGACACCCTGGATCCTCTCCGGGAGCTGTGACAGCGTTTGGGATTCTCCTGATCCTGCTGGAGAGGTCACAGGGACACCCTGGATCCTCTCCGGGAGCTGTGACAGCGTTTGGGATTCTCCTGATCCTCCTGGAAAGGTCACAGGGACACCCTGGATCATCTCCTGGGAACTCTCTGAGCATGGAAATGCTTGAAATTTTCCTGATGCTGCTGGAAAAGCCCCGGGAATGTCCTGGATCCTCCCCTGAGAACTCTGAATGTACTCGGGATTCTCCTGATGCTCCAGGAAAAGTCACAGGGACATCCTGGATCCACACCTGGGAGCTCTGGCAGGGTTTGGAATTCCCTTCGTGCTGCTAAAAATGTGCCAGGGACGTCCTGGATCCACAGCTGGGAGCTCTGAGTGTGCTTGGAATTGACCTGATCCTGCTGGAAGTGTCACAGGGGTGTCCTGGATCCACCCCTGAGTGCGGAAATTCTTGGAATTCCCTTAATTCTGCGGGAAGGGTGCCAGGGATGTGCTGGATCCAGAGCTGAGCTCCCTCAGTACCTGGGTGCTGCATCCAGAGCCTTTGGATCCTGAGGTTCACATCCAGATGTTTTCGGATCCCGGGGAATCCCTGGGGAGGGGGAGCAGCCTTCAGCTCCTGGGGGGATCCTGGAATCCTCAGCAGAGGCTGATCCCAGCTGGGGTCCCCAAAAACCTCCTGGGCTCTGATCCCACCTGAATTCCTAAAAACCTCCTCCTGATCCCACCTGGAATTCTCCAAATCCCACCTGAATTTCCCCCAAATCCCACCTGGAATTCCCCAGAATTCCAACCTGAAATTCCCCCAAATCCCACCTGGAATTCCCCAAAATTCCAACCTGGATTTCCCCAGATCCCACCTGAAATTCCCCCAAATCCCACCTGGAATTCCCCAAAATTCCAACCTGAAATTCCCCAAATCCCACCTGGAATTCCCAAATCCCACCTGGAATTCCCCAAAATTCCAACCTGAAATTCCCCAAATCCCACCTGGAATTCCCAAATCCCACCTGGAATTCTCCAAAATTCCAACCTGAAATTCCCCCAGATCCCACCTGGAATTCCCCAGAATTCCAACCTGAAATGCCCCAAATCCCCCCTGGAATTCCCCAAAATTCCAACCTGAAATTCCCCAAATCCCCCCTGGAATTCCCAAATCCAACCTGAAATTCCCCCAAATCCCACCTGAAATTCCCCCAAATTCCCCCCAGGAAATTCCCACCGGGTCTGGCTCTTCCCGAGGGAAATAAAGAAACAAAAAACTTTTACAAATTCCCCGTTTACATCCCAGGAAACTCGTGGGATTCCTGGAATTTTGTGGGTTTTGTGGCAGAACTCCCCCGGAGAAGCAGAGAAGAATGTGAATGTTTCATTTACCTGTGCACAAACCAGGGAAAACCCAACAATTTTATTTTTTATTTTTCCTCTCTTGGAACATTGCAGGGAACAAAAAAAAAAAAAACCCAAAAAATCCACCAGATTTTGGGGTTTTTTAATTTAATTTTTTTAATAATAAAATGCTCTGAAAACAAAACTTTGCCTGGGATTTATTTCAACTTCAGCTGATATTTGGAATTCTTTTTTTTTTTTTTTTTGGCCTGGTTTTAATTCCCAAACTTCCCCAAACCCGAATATTCGGCACAAAAAAAAAAAAAATAAATTCCAAATTCTGATTTTTGGCAGCTGCCATCCCTGACAGCCCAGCCCCCAAAGGGATTTTTGAACCTTAATTTTGGCCTGATTTGTTCAATCCTGGCCTCAAAAAACGCTTTAAAAAAAAAATCCGGGAATTTAATTCCGGGAGGAACAAACGAATTAATTGAATTTAATTCCGATTTCGGGGGCGCAGAATCCAATCCTGGGGTCGGGTGGGGGTTTCCGAGCAGATTTGGGCGCTAAGTTTGAATTCTCAGGGCTTTGATTTTGCTCCTGGGCCCTAATTCTGAGCTTTGGGGGAATAATTTTGGTCCTGGGCGCTAATTTTGAATTTTGCAGGAATTAATTTTGGTCCTGGGCACTAATTCTGAGTTATGGATGAACTAATTTTGGTCCTGGGCATTAATTTTGGGTTTTGAGGAATTAATTTTGGTCCTGGCATTAATTTTGAATTTTGAGGGCACTAATTTTGGGTTTAGGAAGGACTAATTTTGGTCCTGGACATTAATTTTGGGGTTTGGATGCTCGGATTTTGGTCCTGGGCGCTAATTTTGAATTTTGCAGGAATTAATTTTGGTCCTGGGCATTAATTTTGAATTTTGAGGGCACTAATTTTGGGTTTAGGAAGGACTAATTTTGGTCCTGGGCATTAATTTTGGGTTTTGGATGTTCTGATTTTGGTCCTGGGCGCTAATTTTGAATTTTGCAGGAATTAATTTTGGTCCTGGGCACTAATCCTGAGTTTTGAGGTTCTGATTTTGGTCCTGGGCGCTAATTCTGAGTTATGGAGGAACTAATTTTAGTCCTGGGCATTAATTTTGGGTTTTGAGGAATTAATTTTGGTCCCGGGCATTAATTTTGGGTTTTGAGGAATTAATCTTGGTCCTGGGCATTAATTTTGGGTTTTGGATGTTCTGATTTTGGTCCTGGGCGCTAATTTTGAATTTTGCAGGAATTAATTTTGGTCCTGGGCATTAATTCACATTTCTGAGGGGATTGATTTGGGTTTTTTAATACCTGAACTAATTTTTTTCTTTTCCTGGGGGTAATTAACCACCTTCACGTCATTAATTATGGCCCTAAATTCACATTGCTGAGGGGATTGATTTGGGTTTTTTACTACCTGAACTCATTAAAAAAAACCCCCCCAAAAAACCCAGAAGGGAACCCCCTCAGCAGCAGAGAGTCCCAGAAACCCCCAAAAACCCAAGAAATAAAACAAAAAGCAGATTTTTTTTTTTTTTTTTTTTTTAATGCGTCAAAACGGGCCGAAAAACGCAGATTTTGGTGTGTCCAGGCAGCGAAAAAACCAAACTGAGCAGGAGGAGGGAAGGAATCGATGCAAAATTTTTATTAAAGGAGCTTCGGGAGGGAGGAGGAGGAGGAGGGAGAGCACAGCGAGAGGTTTTGTTCTGTTCGGAGTTGTCCAAAGGGTTCGCAGGGAGAACGTTCCCGGTTGAAATTTCGGGATTTCTGCATTCCGGGTGGGAATGGGGAATAAAAAACCTGCCCCGAAACGAGCCCCAGGGGAGGGAGAGAGTCGTCGACAGCCAGGGCAGAGCCCGGCTCGGCCACGGAGGGAGCTGAGGCGGCCAAAAATGATCGCTGGGATGGCCCAAATCCCTCTGGGGGGGTCAAAAAAACCTCCGAGAGGGTTAGAAAACGATCTCTGAGATGGCCAAGGAAGCTCCGAGGTGGCCAAAAAAATCTCCGAGGTGGCCAAAATCCTCTGGGATGGCCAAAATGGATCTCTGAGATGGCCAAGGAACCTCTGAAGTGGTCAAAAAAACCTCTGAGATGGTTAGAAAACGATCTCTGAGATGGCCAAGGAAGCTCCGAGGTGGCCAAAAAAATCTCCGAGATTGCCAAAATCCCTCTGAGATGGCCAAAATCCTCTGGGATGGCCAAAATGGATCTCTGAGATGGCCAAGGAACTTCTGAGGTGGTCAAAAAAACCTCTGAGATGGCCAAAATCCCTCTGAGATGGCCAAGGAAGCTCCGAGGTGGCCAAAAAAATCTCCGAGGTGGCCAAAATCCCTCTGAGATGGCCAAGGAACATCTGAAGTGGCCAAAATCCTCTGGGATGGCCAAAATGGATCTCCGAGATGGCCAAGGAACCTCCGAGGTGGCCAAAAAAATCTCCAAGGTGGCCAAAATCCCTCTGAGATGGCCAAGGAACTTCTGAGGTGGCCAAAAAAAAAAAATCAAAACATCTCTGAGCTGGTGAAAATCCTCTGAGCTGGTCAAGGAACCTCGGAGGTGGCCACAAAACATCTGAGATGGCCGAAGGATCTCTGAGATGGCCAAAAAAACCACCCTGAGCTGGCCAAAAATCCTCTGAGGTGGCCAAAAATCCTCTGGGGTGGCCATAAAACATCTCAGGTGGCCAAAAATCCTCTGAGGTGGCCAAAAATCCTCTGGGGTGGCCATAAAACATCTCAGGTGGCCAAAAATCCTCTGGGGTGGCCACAAAACATCTCAGGTGGCCAAAAATCCTCTGGGGTGGCCACAAAACATCTCAGGTGGCCAAAAATCCTCTGAGGTGGCCAAAAATCCTCTGAGGTGGCCATAAAACATCTCAGGTGGCCAAAAATCCTCTGAGGTGGCCACAAAACATCTCAGGTGGCCAAAAATCCTCTGGGGTGGCCACAAAACATCTCAGGTGGCCAAAAATCCTCTGGGGTGGCCATAAAACATCTCAGGTGGCCAAAAATCCTCTGAGGTGGCCACAAAACATCTCAGGTGGCCAAAAATCCTCTGGGGTGGCCACAAAACATCTCAGGTGGCCAAAAATCCTCTGGGGTGGCCATAAAACATCTCAGGTGGCCAAAAATCCTCTGAGCTGGCCAAAAATCCTCTGAGGTGGCCATAAAACATCTCAGGTGGCCAAAAATCCTCTGGGGTGGCCACAAAACATCTCAGGTGGCCAAAATAGATCTCTGGGGATGGTCCAGGAACCCCTGAGGTGGCCCAAACCCCTCTGAGATGACCACAAAACCTCTGAGGTGGCCAAAATCCTCAGAGGTGGACAAGGGACCTTCTGAGCCGGCCAAAAATCCCTCTGGGGTGGCCGAAAATCCCTCTGGGGTGGCCGAAAAGGGACCTCTCCCTGTCCCTGTGGTGATCCCTGTCCCCACCCCTGTCCCCACGGCAGCTGGGACACGCGCCCGTGCCAGCCCTGACATAAAATCCTCCAGTCTCGCTTTTTTGGGTCTTTTTTTGGGGTTTGTTTTTTTTCCCTCCCCTTTAAAATATTCCAAGGGTTTTCCCATCTCAGAGGCAGCAGAGCAAAAAATAACCCGAAACAATCCCGGATTTCAGAGGAAATCCGTCGGATTTAAACCCAGAGATGCAAAGCCCGACTGGATCCAAAGCCAGGCGCTTGGGGGTCCGGTAAAAGGGAGGGAAATCTTCCCCCGGATCCCCAAAAAATCAAAACTAAAATCCCCAAGGATGGAGGATCCCGGAGGCTCCAGGGGGCTTTGGGCACTTTTGTTTTCCAGACAAAAGCAAATTCCTCCTGCTCAGGGCGGTGAAATCCAGAGGGGAAAAAAAAAAAAACCTCACACACTCTTGGGAAAAATAAACAGGAAAAAAAAAATCAGTTTGGGGCATCAAATATTCCGTAAAAAACCCTAAAACACAAACCCAGCCGCGTTTGAGGAGGGGAAAAACCCCAAAATGTTCGTTTTTTCGCCTCCCTCAGAGCCCGAAATTAGATTTTCTGTGCATTTCCCCCTCCGAGATTCGGAGCACACGTTCCCCCCCCACAAACCTCCCCACCCCAAGGAGGAATAAAAAACCCAAACGGGGAGAAATGAATCCTTGATGTGGTTGGTTTTTCCTAAAGAAATTTGAGTTTTAGGGGCTGCGGGGGGTGTTGGGTTGGATCTGAAATTTTGAGGCGTTTTCACACCTCAGGAGTCGTGTGGTGAAAAGAGAAAAGGGAAAAAGGGGGGAAGAAAGGAAAATTAGGAGGGGGGGAGGGAAAAAAAGAGGCAAATTTGGGAGAAATATTCCCTTAAAACGCCACCAAAATAAAATAAAATAAAATAATCAAATCAAACCCCTGACATTAAATACAGACCAAACTGTATTGAATGAAAATTGCACTAAGTCCTCTGGGCACATCAATAATAAGAATAAATTAAATACTTAACAATTCCACGGATTTAAGAAAAAAAAAAAAAAAAAGAAAAAAAGAAGAAAAAAAAGAACAAAGCACAAAAAAACCCCCCAAACAAACCCCCCATGAAACAAAAAGAACATTTAAACCCCCTCCCCCAAAATACTGTCAGGTAGGAAAAGTGCACCGAGTTTTTTTTGTTGTTGTTTTTATACATCGAAATCCAAGTACCAACAACGTGTTCAAGAAATCCATTGTCTCGCCTTTTTTGCGTCGATATTTACAATTCTTCTTCTCCTTCTTCTTCTTGCTTTCCTTTTCTGTCCTTCAGCAGAGTCTGGAGCCTCCAGGATGGGATTTCTGGCCGGAATTGCCACGGGGGAAAAAAGTGAAACAAAGCGACTCAAAAAGCGGGAGCTGCTTTCAAACCAGTGGGGGACTGAAAACCAGTTTGGAAAAACCAGTTTGAGAATCAATTTGAAACCCAGTTTGGAAACCAGTCTGAAAATCAGCTTGAAAACCAGTTTGGAAAAACCAGTTATTTGAAAACCAGCTTCAAAACCAGTTTGAAAAACCAATTTGAAACTCAGCTTGAAAACCAGTTTGAAAAACCAGTTTGAAAAACCAGTTATTTGAAAACCAGTTATTTGAAAACCAGTTTGAAAAACGATTTGCAAACCACTTTGAAAATCACTTTGAAAACCAATTTGAAACCCAGCCTGAAAGCCAATTTAAGAGCCAGTTTGAAACCCACTTTGAAACCAGTTTGAAAACCACTTTGAAAGCAGTTTAAAAACCAGTTTGAAACCAGTTTAAAATCCACTTTGAAACCCGTTTGAAAACCAGTTTGAAAAACCAGTTATTTGAAAACCAGTTTGAAACCCAGTTGGAAACCCAGCCTGAAAACCAATTTAAAAACCAGTTTAAAATCCACTTTGAAACCAGTTTGAAAGCCAGTTTGAAACCAGTTGAAAAACCAGTTTGAAACCAGTTTGAAAACCAGTTTGAAACCCAGTCTGGAGTCGTTGTACAGGTTCAAAAAACCCCCAAACGCCCGAGCCGAAACCCACGAGCGGGGCAGGACCGGGGCACTGGTGGGAATTTTCCCTCTCCAGAGTTTTGGAAGGAGCCTGGGAAGGTCCCGGAGGGGGAAGCGGCACCAGGAATGGCCCGAGGGGGTGAGGAGGGATCCCAAATCCGGGAGGGAATTCCCTGCAGGGATCTCCCGGCTCCTCAGCCGGGATCAGGGGCTGGGCTGGGGGTGTCCTGCTAAGATTTCGGGGTGGATTTGGGATCAGGAGCAGCACCACGACTTCCAGCCCCGTCCCAGCTGTGCCAGGAGCAGCAGGGATTGGATTCAGGGGTGGATTTGGGATGGATTTGGGATCAGGAGCAGCTTCCAGCCCCGTCCCAACTGTGCCAGGGCTGCAGGGGTTGGATTTAGGGATGGATTTGGGATTGGGATCAGCTTCCAGCCCCGTCCCAACTGTGCCAGGGCTGCAGGGGTTGGATTTAGGGATGGATTTGGGATTGGGATCAGCTTCCAGCCCCGTCCCAGCTGTGCCAGGGCTGCAGGGATTGGATTTAGGGATGGATTTGGGATCAGGAGCAGCTTCCAGCCCCGTCCCAGCTGTGCCAGGGCTGCAGGGATTGGATTTAGGGGTGGATTTGGGATTGGGATCAGCTTCCCTCCCCGTCCCAGCCGGGCCAGGAGCAGCCAGGACACTGCTCAGCCCTGGCTTTGCACATTTTAAACCCCGGCTTTTTAAAATTTGGCTTTTTAAAACTTTTAAGCCTGAAACCCTCCCAGGATGGGATGGGACAGCTCCAGAGACATCAGCGAAGGAGAACCACGCTCCCTCACTGCAGCTGAGAGAGGTCAGGGGAGAGAAAAAGGAGAAAACCACCAAAATTCTGCTGCTCCCTGGAGCTGGGGGCATGCTCCGGCAGGGAGGGGACACAGGAGGGTGGAATTCCCTTCCATGGAAAGCTGCGGGGGGCAGGGAACGAGAGGGAATTCACGTCCCTGGGTGTGTCTGGAAGAGGATTGGACGGGGTCAGGCTCAGGTGAGGCTTCGGGGTGTGGGTTGGACCTGATGATCCTGAAGGTCTCTTCCAGCCTAGGGGTTCTGGGATCCAGGGATTTGGGGGGTTCTGGGATCTTGTGATTCTGTGATTTTGGGGTTCTGGGGTCCTGGGATTTGGGATCCTGAGATCCTGGGATTCTGGGATTTTGGGGTTCTGGGTTTTGGGGTTCTGGGATCCTGTGATTCTGTGATTTTGGGGTTCTGGGATTTGGGATTCTGGGATCTTGGGGTTCTGGAGTTTTGTGATCCTGGGGTCCTGGGATCCTGGGATTTTGGGATTCCGGGATCCTGTGATTCTGGGATTTGGGGATTCTGGGATCCTGTGAAATTGCACCGAGCAGCTGGAGCTGGTTCCCCTCCCTGGCCCGAGCCCATCGCCAGCGACAAGCCTCTCCTGGCTGCAGGGACCAGGGCTGCTGCTGCCAGGAGCTCCTGGGGGGTGGGAATCCTGCCAGGAATCCACGAGAATCCTCGCAGGATGGGAATGCTGTGGGAAGGGAGCAGGGCAGGGATGGCGTTGAGCAGCCAGCACCCAGGGCAGCAAACGAGGGGAGCGTGGCTGCTTTAGTCCTGAGAGCAGAGAAAGGTGAGGAGCCAGAGCTCCCGATCCCGATCCCGATCCCGCTGTGCCTCCGGAGCATCCCTGCCCCAAAGCCACCTCTGAGTCCTCCCGGAGTGGTCTCCAAGCCGGGATCCCTGCCAGGATTCCAAGCTGAGGGACAGCTTTGTCTGCTCCTGGTGTCGGCGGCTCTCTCCTGGCCACGGAATGTTTTTCCTTTTTCTTCTCTTTTGAAAATTCTTTTTTTGGTTTTTTTTTTTCCTTTTCCTTTTTTTTTTTTTCTTTTTGTTTTTTTTTCCCCGTGCGTGTGTGTGTGTGTTTTTAAACTCCAAGCTCATCTCTCTCGCACACTCCGGAGCCCACGAGCCACGGCGATCACACCCCGGGGGGAAGGAAGGCTCCTACTCCCAAAAAAAACCACCCCACCCCTCCCAAAAAAATAATCCAACCATCCAGCAGCCAAACATGAGAACTCAAATCTCACAGGGGGAAGGAGGGAGAAGAAAAATAAAACAACGAACCCCTCAAGCCTTCCTGAGGGGGAATCCAAACCCAATGCAGGCATCCAAAATCTGCAGGGAAAACACCGAGACATCCACGGCCGGGGCTCTCCAGGGATCCAGCCCGGCTCGGGGACAACCACAGGAGGATCATTTTTTTTTGTTTTTCCTTGTCCCCTAACACTCGTCGATGTTGAGGCTGATGAACTCCTGGATGCATTTCCTGTACTGCAGCTCCGTGGGGCTGTTGCTGGGGTACTGGCCCGGCTGGCCCAGGGGCCCCTCGGCCTCCCTCATCTCCTCGTTCATCCGCGCCAGGCGCAGCCTGAGGTGGGAAAAGGGCACGGGCGGGAGAGGGGCGGGTTAGCCCTGGCCCTGGTGGGGGATTTCCCGCTGTTTCCTGCTTCCCAGGCACAGTTTCCCAGTGTTTCCCAGCATTTCCCGCTGTTTCCTGCTTCCCAGGCACGGTTTCCCAGTGTTTCCCAGCATTTCCCCCGTGTTTCCTGCTTCCCAGGCACGGTTTCCCAGTGTTTCCCAGCATTTCCCCCGTGTTTCCTGCTTCCCAGGCACGGTTTCCCAGTGTTTCCCAGCATTTCCCGCTGTTTCCTGCTTCCCAGGCAGTGTTTCCCAGTGTTTCCCACCATTTCCCCCGTGTTTCCTGCTTCCCAGGCACGGTTTCCCAGTATTTCCCAAAGTCTCCCATTTCCCAATGTTTCCCATTGTTTCCCAGTCCCCAGGCAGTGTTTCCCAGCGTTTCCCAACAATTCCCAGCGTTTCCCAGCACTTCCTGCTATTCCCCAGCCATTCCCCAGGAATCCACAGCAGTCCCCAGGCAGCATTTCCCGGTATTTCCTGGCCATTCCCAGTGTTCCCCAGTATTCCGCAGGCAGTATTCCCCGGTATTCCCCAGCACTCCCGGTATTCCCTGGCGTTCCTCAGCCATTCCCAGTATTTCCCAGGCAGTATTCCCCAGCCATTACCGGCATTCCCTGGCATTCCTCAGGCAGTATTCCCCGGCTATTCCCAGTATTCCCAGGCAGTATTCCCCGGCTATTCCCAGTATTCCCTGGCGTTCCCCGGCCATTGCCGTATTCCCAGGTATTCCCCAGCCATTCCCAGTATTTCCCAGGCAGTATTTCCTGGCCATTCCCAGTATTCCCAGGCAGTATTCCCCGGCCATTCCCGGTATTCCCCAGCCGTTCCCGGTATTCCCCGTCCATTCCCGGTATTCCCAGGCAGTATTCCCCGGCCGTTCCCGGTATTCCCCGGCCATTCCCGGTATTCCCCAGGCAGTATTCCCTGGCCATTCCCGGCATTCCCCAGCCGTTCCCAATATTCCCAGGCAGTATTCCCCGGCCATTCCCAGTATTTCTCAGGCCGTTCCCGGCATTCCCCAGCCGTTCCTGGCACTCCCCGGCCGTTCCCGGCACTCCCCGGCCGTTCCCGGCACTCCCCGGCCGTTCCCGGCACTCCCCGGCCGTTCCCGGTATCCCCCGGCCGTTCCCGGTATTCCCCGGCCGTTCCCGGCATTCCCCGGCCGTTCCCGGCACTCCCCGGCCGTTCCCGGCATTCCCCGGCCGTTCCCGGCACTCCCCGGCCGTTCCCGGTATCCCCCGGCCGTTCCCGGTATCCCCCGGCCGTTCCCGGTATCCCCCGGCCGTTCCCAGTATCCCCCGGCCGTTCCCGGCACTCCCCGGCCGTTCCCGGTATCCCCCGGCCGTTCCCGGTATCCCCCGGCCATTCCCAGTATTCCCCGGCCGTTCCCGGCACTCCCCGGCCGTTCCCGGCACTCCCCGGCCGTTCCCGGTATCCCCCGGCCGTTCCCGGCACTCCCCGGCCGTTCCCGGTATCCCCCGGCCGTTCCCGGCATTCCCCGGCCGTTCCCGGCACTCCCCGGCCGTTCCCGGCACTCCCCGGCCGTTCCCGGGCGCTCACAGGGTGACGATGTCGGCGTTGGCGGCGCTCACGGCGATGCTCAGCGGGTCCTGCCCGTCCCCGTCCGGCGTGTGCTGGGCGGCGCCGCGCTTCAGGAACAGGCACACCTGCCTGGGGGCACGGCGGGTCAGCATTCCAGGGGCATGGAATGCCGGAGGAACGCAATTCCAGCCCCCGGGAACGGAATTCCAGATCCAGAGGCACAGAACTCCAGAACCATGGAATTCCAGATCCCAGGAACAGAATTCCAGATCCAGAGGCACAGAACTCCAGAACCACGGAATTCCAGATCCAGAGGCACAGAATTCCAGAGGAACAGAAATTCCAGCGGCAAAGAATTCCTGCTCATCATCACTATCCCAGGTTGCTCCAACCTGCCCTTGGGCACTTCCAGGGATCCAGGAGCAGCCACAAATTCTCTGGGAATTCCATCCCAGGCACGAATTCTCTGGGAATTCCATCCCAGCCCCTCCCCAGGCACAAATTCTCTGGGAATTCCATCCCAGGCACAAATTCTCTGGGAATTCCATCCCAAATCCCTCCCCACCCAGGGAACGATTCCACCCCCAACATCCCTCCTCTCCCGTTGCCCCGGCGGCAGCTCCGAGCTGTCCAAAAATCCACGTTTTAGCCCTCGGCTCCCCCAGGTCCCAGCGGTGTGGGATGCTCTGGGTTGTGGCAGCCGCGGATCCGGCTCCAGGCGTGGGTGTGGTGGCAGCACTCACCCGGTGTGCCCCAGGTAGGTGGCGTGGTGCAGCGGGGCCCGGCCCCTCGAGTCCCTTTGGTTGACGTCGGCCCCGTTCTGCAGCAGGAACTCACAGGCGATCAAGGAGCCCTGGGAAAAGGGGGGAAACTGGGAATTCACACACCCAGCCAGCCAGGCTGGACAATTCCCAGGGGATTTCCACGTCCATTCAGCCAGGCTGGAGAATTCCCAGGGGATTTCCACATCCATTCAGCCAGGCTGGAGAATTCCCAGGGAATTTCCACATCAATTCAGCCAGGCTGGACAATTCCCAGGGAATTTCCACATCCATTGAGCCAGGCTGGACAATTCTCATGCTCCGAAAAGGGAATTTCCACATCCAGCCAGCCAGACCGGACAACTGGGAATTTCCACATCCAGCCAGCCAGACTGGACAACTGGGAATTTCCACATCCAGCCAGCCAGACCGGACAATTCCCGTGCTCCAAACCAGGAATTTCCCCATGAATTCCACGGGCAGGACGCACGGACTGGATGTCATCAATGACTGCGTGGTCATCGGCTTTGGCCGATTGTTTCGCTACGACGCCCTTTGTCGTCACTCTTTTGATCCGCTGCCCTTTTCACTCCGCGTCCACAGCCCAGCTGGGGGAGAGCTGCAGTCACAGCCTAACTCGGAGGGGGCCGCAATTCAGAGTCTAGCTGGGTAAAACCTGCACTCAGAGCCCGCACGCTAATCCCTGCGGTCACGGTTTAGCAGGAAATGAAGTCAGAGGCTGCAAAGGAAACCCGCAGCAGGAGCTGCTGCAGGCAGTCAGCGAGTAGCTGGAGTCAGGATGGCTGAGCTGCGAAGAGGAATGAACCATAAACTCTAATGCTAGGAGAAACAAATCTGTGTCGTGGCTCATTTCTCGCCCTCTAATTTCTACCCCTGCTTCAACAGCCAAGCACCCGGAGCTGTTTTATCCCAAGTTAAACTTTTAAAAAGTTTTAAAGAGCGAGCCTTGTTTCTCACACTGGGCAATTCCCGTGCTCCAAACCGCAGCCAAGTCCTCCTGATATGGGAAACGTATGAATGTGAAAATTCATGTTTAAAGCTGAACTCTCAACCAGGCAGGCACGTAGGGTGGAAAATCTGGAAATAAAATATTCCTGTTTTACAGAACCACAGAATGCGTGTGTGGGTCGGAAGAGACCTTCAAGATCATCGAGTCCAACCCAGCCCTGACACCTCAACTAGGTCATGGCATCGAGTGCCACATCCAGTCTCTTTGTAAACACATCCAGGGATGGTGATGCCACCACCTCCCCGGGCAGACTATTCCAGCATTTAATCACTCTTTCCGTGAAAAATTTGTTCCTAATATCCAACCTGTATTTATATTTCCCTTGGTGCAGCCTGGGGCTGTGTCCTCTCGTTCTGTCGGCTGCTGAGTGGAGAAAGAGACCAAACCCCAAATCCCAGCTGTCTACAACCACCCTTCAGGAAGTTATGGAGAGTGATCAGGTCACCCCCGAGTCTCCTTTTCTCCACGAAGAACAACCCCAGCTCCCTCCGCCGTTCTTCACACGGCTTGTTTTCCAATTAATTAATCCTAATTTTACCTCCACGACACGCTCCCGTCCCGAAACGCGCCTCCCCAGCAGCACGTACCCCCTTCACAGCCTGGATCAGGGGGGTCTTGCTCTCGTCCTCGTCGTTGAGCCAGTTGATGTCGGCGCCGTGGGCCAGAGCCTCGGCCATCAGGGGCAGGTTCCTGGCCTGGGCTGCCCGGTACAGCACCAGCCCCGGGTGCAGCTCCCGCAGGTCCTCCAGATCCGACACCTCCTGCTCCAGCTCCGCCTCCCCGCTGGACTCCTCCGACACCTCGCACTCTGCTGGGTGGGCAGGGAGAGGGGGGAAAGGGGAAATAAAGGGGAAGGGGGAAAAGGAACGGGGGAAAAGGAACAGGGGAAAAGGAACGGGGGAAAAGGAACGGGGGGGAAAAGGAACGGGGGGGAAAAGGAACGGGAAGAGATCAGCGCAAAGCTTCACATTTCGTCTTTTATGGTCCCAATGTCATCCTGGTCACCCATCCTGCCCAAGGGAAGCTGGGCCTGCTGGTGTTTGTAGAGTTCTGCACCTTCCTCTGTGCCACCCAAGTCCTGTGTGCCACCCACCTTCCTCTGCATGCCACCCGCCTTCTTCTGTGTCACCCACCATCCTGTGTGCCACCCGCCTTCTTCTGTGCCACCCACCATCCCCTGTGTGCCACCCACCTTCTTCTGTGTCACCCACCATCCCCTGTGTGCCACCCACCTTCTTCTGTGTCACCCACCTTCTTCCATGTCACCCACCTTCCTCTGCATGCCACCCACCTTCTTCTGTGCCACCCACCATCCTGTGTGCCACCCACCATCCCGTGTGCCACCCACCATCCCGTGTGCCACCCACCTTCTTCTGTGTCACCCACCATCCCCTGTGTGCCACCCACCTTCTTCTGTGTCACCCACCATCCCCCGTGTGCCACCCACCTTCTTCCATGTCACCCACCTTCCTCTGCATGCCACCCACCTTCTTCCGTGCCACCCACCCTCCCCTGTGTGTCACCCACTTTCTCGTGTGTCACCCACCCTCCCCTGTGTGTCACCCACTTTCTCGTGTGTCACCCACCCTCCCCTGTGTGTCACCCACTTTCTCGTGTGTCCCCACCCTCCCCTGTGTGTCACCCACTTTCTCGTGTGTCACCCACCCTCCTCAGTGACGCTGTCCACCACGGAGCCGAAGACCAGCACGTCGCTGCTGCCGTCGGTGCTGCCCCCCAGGCCGCTGTCGCTGCTCAGACCTGCGGGGCCAACAGGACACAAACCACGGCCCCCTTAACACCCCGGCCCCCCAGAGCCAGGCCGGGCTGAGCCCGGGGTGGGGACAGGGCAGGGTGGCACAGGGACAGGAATGCTGGCACTGGGACATTGGCACTGGGACAGGGGCGCTGCCACCCTGCTCACAGAGTTCACAGAATTCACAGAATTCCCAGCTTGGAAGAGCCCTTCAAGTCCAACCCAGCCCTGACACCTCAACTAAACCCTGGCACCGAGTGCCACATCCAGTCTTGTTTTAAACACACCCAGGGATGGTGGTGACTCCACCACCTCCCCGCGCAGACCATCCCAGGATTTAATCACTCTTTCCCTGAAAAACTCCTTCCTAATTATCCAACCTGTGTTTCCCTTGGTGCGGCCTGGGGCTGTGTCCCCTCGTTCTGTCAGCGCCGCCTCCAGGAGAAGCCGCCAAGGCCCAGGGTGTCCGTGTCCCCACACTGCCCTACGTGCTCCAGGACTTGGGGACAGCCCCTGCTGCCATCCCTGAGGGATTGTGACAGGGACAGGGCGGAGCAGCGGCACAGACAGCGCGGCAGGAGCTCGGGTGGCGGCGAACCAAGAGAGATTTTTAGCCTGCTGGCAGCTGCTGACTTTTTCCCCCCAAGGAAAAATTTCTCAAGGAAGCTTCTCCTCAAAACAATCTTGGCCAACAACTCTCCTTCCTCCAAACAATCCTTCCCCAGGCGGTGTTCTGCTGTTCCTCTGGTTAATTAGAGAATTAGAGGTGTCACTCCTATTCACCCCAACCGAAAGGTATCGAAACACCTTAGAAAAAGCAGGAAGAATTAGACAATAAAGCCTTTTTTAAAATGCTCTGAAATATTTCAAGTCTTTCTTTCGTGTCCTGCAGGGACAATCCACGGCTGTGCCCTCAGCACCAGGGCCACTCTGGGATCAAACGTGCGGCCCTGGGGATCCCACGTCACTTTTTTACGGCGACGCCTCAAGTCTCAGCTTTCGGATTGTCCAGGTGCTGCGCTGCATTAGTGTGTGACTCTGAGCTTCGTATAAATTCAATATAATTATATTTATATAAATATAATTTAATCATATTTATAATATATTATATGTTGTCTTATAATTACATATAAAACAATATAAAGTGTTGTTAATATAACTAAAAAGATCTCACTTACATAAAATATAAATAAATGCTTTTTTTTTTTTCTTTTTTGGAGTGTTTTCACAGCGTTGTGCGGCAAAAGCCGACGGGCCCAAAACCCACTTATAACGGATTTCGCAATTAGGAAATAATTTCGTAATTTGGCTCCTGATCGTGAATTGTGACGTCTGCATTGTCTCACCCTTCACACGAGACTGAAAACGGAATGAAAGTTTTTAAAACTCCTCCCTCAGCTGCCCCATCTGTGGGGTCAAGAACAGGGGAGGGAATGAAGCCACAACAGGAAAAGTTTCAGAGCGTGAGGGTTTGAGGGGTTTTTTTTTTTTAGAGCTGCTGCAGATTTTTCTAGAATGTTTATAGATTTTTCTAGAATGTTTATAGATTTTTATAGGAAGCAAAGCCACGGCACGGGGCGGGGAGGGAGGAAAACGTGATCCCAGCGAGGCCCCGTGCCTCTGCCCCACGTTCCCAGCGGAACGAGGAGGGAGGAGCTGGCACGGGGGTGTGCATCCCGCACGTGCCCAGCTCCGCTCTCGCTGCATCTGGGGTAAAATCGCTGTTTTCTTCTTTAGCAGCAAGAGGAGGCCCCGAGACATTTGCTGTTTTCTCCTCCAGGAACAAGGTGATGCTCTGAGAAATTTTCTATTTTCTTCTCGAGCAGCAAGATGCCCTCCGTGAGATTCGCTTTTTCCTTCTTTAGCAACACGACGAGGCTCCGAGAAATTTTCTATTTTCTCCTCCAGGAGCAAGATGAGGCTGCGAGAAATTTGTTATTTTCTTCTTTAGCACCAAGATGTCCTCTAAGAAATCTGCTTTTTTCTTCCTTAGCAGCAAAATAAGGCCCTGAGAAATTTGCTATTTTCTCCTCCAGGAACAAGGTGATGCTCTGAGAAATCTATTTTCTCCTCCAGGAGCAAGATGCCCTCTGAGAAATTTGCTATTTTCTTCTCCAAGAGCAAGATGACGCTCTGAGAAATTTGCTATTTTCTTCTCTAGCAGTAAAATAAGACACTGAGAAATTTGTAATTTTCACCTCCAGGAGCAAGAAGATATTCTGAGAAACTTTTTATTTTCTTCTTTAGCAGCAAGATGCCCTCTAAGAAATTTCCCTTTTTTTTTTTTTTTCTTTAGGAGCAAAATAAGACTCTGAGAAATTTGTTATTTTCACCTCCAGGAGCAAGACGCCCTCTGAGAAATTTGCTTTTTTCTCCTCCAGAAGAAAGATTCCCTCTGGGGGATGTGAGGGACTCTGAATTCCTGCACTTCCCATTGTTTTTGTGGGAAAAAAATGCACAGAAAAAAAAAAAAAACATGGAAAAGCCCAAAATTCCTTAAAACTGGAGCAGCCTTTAAAAATCCCCGATTCAGACAAGCACTAAATCACCTTTTTCCTTGACTCCAAGAGATAACTTGGACTTGGAGGAAAACCTGGGAGTTTCTGCTGTGCTGAACTCGGGGCTGTAAATATTTACTGTAAATATTTAGATTTATATTTATAGAATATTGTAAATATTTATTCCTACAAGGCCAAGCCAGGAAATTGAACAACTCCTCAGCTAAGGATGATAACGGACCACAAAACCTCCGGGATGTAGAACGCTAAATAAATAAAATAAATCAATGAAATAAATTAAATAAATTAAGTCAATAAATTTCCTCGCCGAGATCCCACCTGCCCAGGATAATTCTGGAGGAATTCATGATTATCCTGGAGGAATTTATTCAACAAAAAAAGGGAATTTTTGGAAACATTTCGCCTGCGGAAAAGCTGCCGCAGCCGAGGGAGACGGGAATTTAAGGGGAATCCGTCCCTGCCTGGGGGTTTTTTGGGGTGGAAAAAGTGGATTTTGGGTGTCTCTCGTGCTGCTGGCCTTACCTCCGTCCAGGAGGGAGCCAGGGGAGGGACCCATCCCACTCCAAGGGCCACCTGCCAGCGGGGGCTGCAGAGAGGTGTGGCTGGCACCTAGAGGAAGGTGGACGGGAATGTGAGGGGAGGTCATTGGCACAAACATAAAAAAAAAAAAAAACCAAAAAAAAAAAGAAAAGGAAAAAAAAATGAAGAAAAAGAGCAAAAAAATAGGGAAAAAATGAAGAAAAAGAGAAAAAAATAAGGGGGGGAAAAAGGGGGAAAAAAAGGAAAAAAAAAGAAAAAAAAAAGGAAAAGAGAGAGAGAAAAAAATGTGTCTGCAGTGAGAATCAGCTAAAAACTTTAAAAAAATATTTCAAAAAGTAACTTAAAAAAGAATTTAAAAGATATTCAAAAATTAATTTTAAAATGAATATAAAGCTTAATTTTAAATAATTTAAAATCAATTAAAAAATAAACTTTAAAATTAACTAAAATGAATTTTAATTAATCTAAAATTATTTAAAATTAAATTTTAATTAAAACAATTAGAACTTAAAAATAAATTTAAAACACGAATTCAATTTAATTAAAATAAATTTAAAATCAATTAACAATAACGAAAATAATATTAATTTTAAAACTTAAAATTAATTAAAAGCCAAAATGAAAAACAGAAATTAAAAAAAAAAAAAAAAGGCCTAAAAAAAAGCCAATGGAACGCAAAAATCTGGGAGTAGAGGATGCTGGGAGTGGGCGGAAAAAAGCAGAATTCCCTGTCTGCCAGCAATGGGAGGCTGCAAGTGGGGCAACGGAAGAACAACGACGGGGCTGGAGGTTGTGCAACCAACTCTTGGTCCCTGTGCTGGAACGCTCACCCTCTCCTGGGACACCTGGCCTGGGCCCTGCGGGAACTGGGAGAACTGGGAGGGAACTGGGAAGGACCTGGGAGGGAGCTGCAGGTGGCACTTACTGCGAGGGCCGGCGCCGGCGCCGGTGTCGAAGTAGGAGAAGAGCGAGTCCAGCTCGTCGGGGCAGAACAGGGAATCCCGGCGGAATTTCCTCTCCAGGGTGGCGGCTGCTTCACACGGGACACTCACGGTTAGTGACCAGCAACAAAGGGGTCGTTCCCCAGCTGGGTTTGCACAGCTGGGCTCACACGGCCCAAAATGGCGCAGAGATCGGAAAAAAAGTCACCCCTGAGCAGGCAGAACCTTCCTGAGAGCCCAAAATGTCACGGAGTGCTGAGCAGAGTCAGCCCACAGCAGCCAGAACCTTCGTGAGAACCCAAAATAACACAAATTTCTGACCAAAGTCATCCCACAGCAGCCAGAACCTTCCTAAGAACCCAAAACATCACGAATTTCTGATCAAAGCGATCCTAGAGCAGGCAGAACCTTCCTGAGAGCCCAAAATGTCACGGAGTGCTGAGCAGAGTCAGCCCACAGCAGCCAGAACCTTCACGAGAACCTAAAAATCACTAATTTCTGACCAAAGTCATCCCTGAGCAGCCAGAACCTTCCTAAGAACCCAAAACAACACAAATTTCTGACCAAAGTGATCCTAGAGCAGGAAGAACCTCCCTGAGAACCCAAAATGACGCAGATTTCTGAGCAGAGTCAGCCCACAGCAGCCAGAACCTTCCTGAGAACCTAAAACCCACAAATTTCTGACCAAAGTGATCCCAGAGCAGCCAGAACCTTCCTGAGAACCTAAAAATCACAAATTTCTGACCAAAGTCATCCCAGAGCAGCTGGAACCTTCCCGAGAACCTAAAAATCACAAATTTCTGACCAAAGTCATCCCACAGCAGCCGGAACCTTCCTGAGAACCTAAAACCCACAAATTTCTGACCAAAGTCATCCCAGGGCAGCCAGAACCTTCCTGAGAACCTAAAAATCACAAATTTCTGACCAAAGTCATCCCAGGGCAGCCAGAATCTTCCTGAGAACCTAAAAATCACAAATTTCTGACCAAAGTCATCCCAGGGCAGCCAGAATCTTCCTGAGAACCTAAAAATCACAAATTTCTGACCAAAGTCATCCCAGGGCAGCCAGAATCTTCCTGAGAACCTAAAAATCACAAATTTCTGACCAAAGTCATCCCACAGCAGCCGGAACCCTCCAGAGCACAGCCTCTCTTATAGAGGTAAAAAGGATCTAAGAAAAGATTAAAAACCCATTTCTTTTTCCGCGTCGATTTATATCGATTTTGGACAGCGACCAAGGACTGGAGGTGAGGCTTGCCACCTCTCCAACCGCACCGGCCAAGCTACAAACCCCACCAATCGCCTCTTCCCAAGAGAGGAACGATCAACGGAAAAGAACGAGCCGGCGACAACGCCGCTCTCGTTTACGTGGAGATCCGCCGCGGAAACGCGAAAACCGGGACGCTGAGGAAGACGAAGGCGACCCCCACCTGAGGAGAGCATGGCCGGGGAGGCATTCCCGAGGTCCTGGCGGTATTTCCTGCGCGCCGTGGGCGCCCTGGAGCCGCTGTTGTGCCTCTGGCATTTTTTGACGCACCAGCGGCGAGGTTTGCGCTCGCTCTCGCCCAGCGCCTCCCCGCCCGGCAGCTTCCTCAGGAATTTCTTCTCCACGTATTTCTCCTTGATCCAGGCCTCCTTGTCCTGCCTGAGGGAGGGGCGGCACAGAACAAAATGGGAGTTTCAGAGGGTTTGGGATAAAGGGGCCCGTGAGGGGATGGATGGAGCCGCCGCTCTGTTGGGAAGTTTCGTCCGCCTAAAATTCCCATTTCTCAAATGTCAAAAATGAGGCTTTTTGAGGTCTCTGGACCTGCCCGTCCTGAGGGAACTGGGTTCGCCCAAAGCAGCCACGAGAAAACGGAGCCGCTGCTCTGAGGGGGTTTTGTCCACCTAAAATGCTTTGAGGCCGAAAATTCCCATTTTTCAAATGTTAAAATGAGGCATTTTGAGGTGTCTTGCCCTGCTTTTCCTTAGGGAACTGGGCTTGCCCAAAGCAACCACGAGAGGATGGAGCTGCTGCTCTGGGGCTTTTTCTCCTCCTGAGGGCTAAAATTCCTGGTTTTTGAACTTTAAAAGGGCGTTTTGAGGTCTCTGGACCTGCCCGTCCTGAGGGAACTGGGTTCGCCCAAAGCAGCCACGAGAAAACGGAGCCGCTGCTCTGAGGGGGTTTCGTCCACCTAAAACGCCTTGAGACCTAAAATTCCCATTTCTCAAACGTTGAAATGAGGCACTTGCAGCTCTCTGAGGGAAACGGGTTTGCCCAAAGCAGCCGTGAGAAAACGGAGCCGCTCTTTCGTCCACCTGAGGCCGAAAATTCACATTTCTCCAACTTAAAAATGTCTCTCCTCTTTTATTTTTTTTCCTCCTTTTTTTTCTTTTTTTTTTTTCTTTTTTGGGCTCGTTTCAACCCCCAACCCAAAGGTTCACGGGGTTGAGAGGTGAGCCCAGGTGCCTCAGGTATTCGGGAGGTCCCAAACTGCGGGTAAATCCTGCAATTCCCGCTTCCCAGGCACATCCCTCCATGAGAGCCCAGCTCAGCTGCGTGGGAGGAGCTGGGGGGACCCGAGGAATTTGGAGCCCTCTAAATCTGGTTTTCCATGGATTTTGGGGGAGTTGCTGTGGGGATCCTGAACCCGCTTTTCCGTGGATTTGGGGGGGGGGGGGGCACAGCTCACCTGGAGCTCCCTGCTGTCGGTTTCTTCAGCCCCAGCTCCTCACACTGCGCCTCGTAAATCTGGTTCATGGTGCTGTTGCCCAGCTCACACATCAGCTGAAAGGGAATTTCAGGGAGGGAATTAAAGCCTCAGGTGAGGAGAATTCCCCCCCCCCTTTTTCCAGGGATTCCCAGCATTTCCTCCCTAAAATCCAGCACTCACCTTCAGCAGCTCTGGCTCCCAGGAATCCAGCGTGAGGGACCGGACCTTGGAGCAGTGAACGCCCAGGCTCCTGCTCAGCCAGGAGGGAGAAAAATCCAAAAAATTATCACAATTCCATAAACGCAGAATTTCCCTAACGAGGTCAGTGCAGTTCTTAATTCTCTCTCTGTGCAGACGGAGGGGAAGCAGGGGGCGGAACAGAAAACACGCGGGGATGATTCCCGCTGCAATTCCAGCTCCATCACTTTTCCCGGGATCCTGCACTCCATCCCTGGCTGTTTTTCCTGGGAACCTTTTAATCCATCCCCGGCCATTTTCCCTGGGATCCTGCACTCCATCCCTGGCTGTTTTCCAAGGAATCCTGCCCTCCATCCCTAGCCATTTCTCTGGGAATTTCCCCCCAGAATCCTGCACTCCACGCCTGGGATCCTGCCCTCTATCCCTGACCCATTTCTCCCAGGATTTTTCCTCAGAATCCTGCACTCAATCCCTGCCCAATCTCCCTGGGAATCTTTTCAGCATCCCAGCCCATTTCCCTCCGAATCCTGCTCTCCATCCCTGGCTGTTTTCCCTAGAATCCTACATTCCATCCCTGGCCATTTTTCTAGGAATCTTTTAATCCCTCCCTGCCCATTTCCCCCAGAATCCTGCCCTCCAGCCCTGGAATCTCTCCATTTCTCCGGGGATTTTTCCCCGGAATCCTGCCCTCCATCCCTGCCCCGCTTCCCCCAGGATTTCTCCCCAGCTCCCCGCTCCCAGCAGCACCTGTGGATGCCGGAGCACTCGATGCAGAGCAGGATGCCCAGGTTGATGCTGGCCCAGCGCGGGTCGGGCTGCCCACAGTCGCAGCACTGGTCGTTCCCAGGGATGCTCTGCACCCTCTGCAGGATGGTTTCCCCTTTCCCGCCGCGTTCCCGGGAATCCGTGGCCGAGTCGATGCTGCTGGTGGAGGGGGAGGCTGTTCTGTCCAGCCTCTGCAGGGAAAAGCCAAAAAAAAAAATAAAAAATCAGGGTTTTAACACCTCTGACGCGGCTGGAGGGGAGAAAACTCGGCTTGGTTTGATGCCTCGGAGTGGCTCTAAAGGGGGGGGTGATATTTTAGGATTTTAGCTTTCACGTTGTTCATCTATTTGTAACCCTGCTCTTTATTTCGTCCTGAATTTAATCATTGGGAGTTCTTTAGTGCAGAACTCTAGAACTCCACACTGAGTGTGAGCCGCTGCTTTCACGGTTTATTTTCAGACACGACAATTCCTCTCCAGGCCTGGCAATCAAGGACACCTCACTCAGAGGCGCTAAGAAATTTAAATAAAAGCTGGGGAGGAGTAAAGTTGGAGGAAATTCCTTCGCTACCCGAAGCTGCAATTGGTGGATTAATCCCCAATATGCAAATGCACCAAACTTATAAAAGTGTGAAAAAATGATGACCGTCAATTTGGGTGTGGCCTTCCGACTGCCCAAGGTGTTTCTATTGAAGATCTTTAACAAGTCCCCACTTTTATTCTCTTAATCTATTGAAGCCATTAACAAATCCCCAATTTATTCCCTTAATTTCATTAGTCTCTGCTCTGGGCAGCCACTCCAAAAGCCAATGGACCAAACTTATAAAAATGTGAAAAAATCACGAGCAGCAATTTGGGCGTAACCTCCTGACTGGCCAAAGTGTTTCTGTTGAACATCTTTAACAAATCCCCAATTTATTCTCTAAATCTCTGCTCTGGGCGGCCCCTCCAAGGCGTCAGGCAGCTGGAGGGAGCGGGGAATTGTGGATTTTCCCTGGGATTTCCCCTGGAATTTCCCCCTGACCTCGATGTAGTAGCTGTCGGGGCTCTCGCGGTAGGCGGAGGCGATGCTGGCCTGCACCGCCTGGATCCAGGCCTGCCGCAGCTTCTCCGAGTCAGCCTGCAGCATGCAGCTCCTGGGAAACGGGGGGAAAAAAACAGGGAATGGGATGGGGAGAGTCAGGAAACACAGCCCGGGGCTTGGGGGGAGCTCGTTCCGCGTCATCCTCAGCGCAGCGGGGTAAAAAAAAATTCACCCCAAGTGGACGGGATGTTCCCGTTCCAAAGGTTCCAGGGAAAAATTCACCCCACGAGGTTGGGGTGTTCCCACTCCAAAGGCTCCAGGGAAAAATTCATCCTGCGAGGTTGGGATGTTCCCTTTCCAAACTTTCCAGGTAAAAATTCACCCTGTGAGGTTGGGATGTTCCCACTCCAAAGGTTCCAGGGAAAAATTCACCCCGCGAGGTCGGGGTGTTCCCTTTCCAAACTTTCCAGGTAAAAATTCACCCCACGAGGTTGGGATGTTCCCTTTCCAAAGGTTCCAGGGAAAAATTCATCCTGAGAGGTCGGGATGTTCCCTTTCCAAACTTTCCAGGTAAAAATTCACCCCACGAGGTTGGGGTGTTCCCACTCCAAACTTTCCAGGTAAAAGTTAACCCTGCAAGGTTTGCATGTTCCCTTTCCAAATTTTCCAGGTAAAAATTCACCCTGTGAGGTTGGGGTGCTCCCACTCCAAAGGTTCCAGGGAAAAATTCACCCCAAGAGGTTGGGACGCTCCCACTCCAAAGCTTCCAGGCAAAAATTAACCCCACAAGCGTTAATTAACCCGCAAAAATTAACCCCACAAGGGTTAATTGTCCTCTGGACAGCCAGAGGTGTTCCCAACCCAAACCCTCCAGGCAGGTCTGGAAATTGTTTTTAAAAAATTTTACTCTAAAATTGGGCATTACCTATTAACAGAAATAATTAACATCGATATGTATGTCATATCAATAATATAATACATATAATTATACAATCAGATCCAGCTTTATGGTGATGTCCGAGCAACTTCCTGAGGGATTTTTGGTTATCTCCCAGCCAAAATTCAGCAGCCTCCGCTCAAATCCCAGCCCAAAACGAAACAAAACTCACTTGGTGGGGGAGACGACCTCGAAGCAGAACCTCCTCTCGATGTCCTCGCAGGGTTTGACCGTGCAGAGCCTCAGGTCCTCCACCACCACGGTCAGCACGTCCTGGGGGACACATCGAGGGGTTCGGGGGGGGCTTGGAGGGGCTGGGGAACAATTGGGAAACTCCTGCCCAGACCCTCCAAACTCATCCCCAAATCCTACAAACTCCTTTGTGCCCAGACCCTCCGAATTCCGTCCCAAATCCTCCAAAGTCCCTCCCGCCCAAACCCTGCAAAATTCCTCTCAAACCCTCCAAACTCCTGCCCAAACCCTCCGAATTCCGTCCCAAATCCTCCAAAGTCCCTCCCGCCCAAACCCTCCAAAATTCCTCTCAAACCCTCCAAACTCCTGCCCAAACCCTCCGAATTCCGTCCCAAATCCTCCAAAGTCCCTCCCGCCCAAACCCTCCAAAATTCCTCTCAAACCCTCCAAACTCCTGCCCAAACCCTCCGAATTCCGTCCCAAATCCTCCAAAGTCCCTCCTGCCCAAACCCTCCAAAATTCTTCTCAAACCCTCCAAACTCCTGCCCAAACCCTCCGAATTCTGTCCCAAATCCTCCAAAGTCCCTCCCGCCCAAACCCTCCAAAATTCTTCCCAGACCCTCCAAACTTGCTCCTTTCCAAACCCTCCAAATTCCTGCCCAGACCCTCCAAACTCGCTCCTGCCCAAACCCTGCAAAATTCTTCTCAAACTCTCCAAACTCCCTCTTGCCCAAACTCTCCAAATTCCTTCCCAAACCCCTCAAACTCCTGCCCAAGCCCCTCCCAAACCCCTCCAAACTATTATTGAATAAGTAATTACTGAATTATTTAATAAAGAATCGCTTGATAAAGAGTTATTTAATTAATAACTACTGCTTAACCAATGATTGAATCATAATTGGTGAATAAATAATTATAGACTCAGTCGTTACTGAATCAACAATTATTGCATCAATAATTTCTTAATAAGGAATTATCGAATCAATAATCACCGGTGAAATAATATTGAATAGACGATTATCGAATAAAGAACCATTTAATCAATAATTACTTAATAAATAATCAGTTCATCAATAATTCCTGTTTCAATAATTATTCAGTAAGTGTTTGCTGCCCTTTTCCAACCCCCGAGCACGCTCCTGGCCTTTGCTGTCCCCCCCCGACCTAAATCCTCCTCCATCCCCAGCCGGGTTAATGAAGCAGTCGGTTAATTAATTAATTAACCACTTGGTTAATCACCTGGGGCAACCTTCACTGACCTTTAATTTCTTCTGGTAGACGAGCTGGCTGTTCTGGATGGAAAACCATCTCCTGAGGGGGGACAGACACACGGACACACGTCAGGACACGAAAACAGCGGCATTTCCCCGCGAAAAAATCGACATTTTAACTTTGGGATAAATAAACTGAATTAATTAATTAATTAAATGCCGATCAGGTGGGTTTTGAGGAGGCTTTTTTTCCCTCACCTGTTCCATGTTTTGAAGGCGTTGCTGGCCCTCTTGAAGAGGTAACCTTCCATCACCACCCCGTTCGGGGCGTCCACGTTGAACTCCACCTTGGAGTCATCGTAGGAAAAATCCTGGGGGGAAAAAAACAAACCAGACGCACAAATTCAAACTTCGCCAAGATTGCTGGGACCGACCTGGGGCTGGTTTATCAGAACAGCAAAAAGAGAGAAATCTGCCAAAAAAAAAAAAGAAAGAAAGAAAATCCCAAAGTTTGGAGCCGCTGTGCCTTGGTGAGCCACGGATGATCCTCATCCCAGGAAATTTATTCACCCGAGATTTTGTGACAGTTTCCCTGGACATTTTCCCTCCCCCGGCAGCTGAGGAGGAGAAAAGCAGAGGGTTTATTTTAATTATTTGAAATTAATGTTTCTCCCAGGTCAGGCTGAGGTGGGGGATGAAGCAGGGGATGCTTTTCCCCGCCTGGGTGAGGCGACGCCGCTGCTGGCACCCCTCAAGCGATGCCTTGATTTTAATTCTCGCGTTTTTCAGACTCTGTGCTACCCGACAAATCCTTTTCCTGCTGGACACCAAGGACAGCGAAGGAATTTCCCCCGAGTTTGTTCCCCCCCAACTCAGTTTTATTTCAATTTCTCAGGGCCTGAGGCAGGGAGGTGTCCTTGGCCTGGAGAGGAATCGTTCTGTGCCACCAGCGCAAACCCTCTGAGGAATTCAGAGTTCTGCATAAAGGGCGACCAGTTACTCAGTTCAGGATTAAACAGAGGGCAGGATTGCGAATAGATGAAAAATATAAAAAAATGTATCAAAAATATAAAGATGCCTGTAAATATATATAGATTTATAAGCATATAAAATTATAAAAATATATGGAAAGATTTGAAAACGTATAAAAAATAAGTAAAAGTAAATATAAATTAAAATATAAAAATAAATAGAAATAAAAATATATAAATAAATATAGATTAAAAATATGAAAATATAAAATATATAAAATATATAAAAATATAGAAATATAAAAATTATAAAATATAAGAATATAAAAATACAATATATAAAAATATATAAAATATGAAAATATAAAATATATAAAAATATATAAAAATATAGAAATATAGAAATATAAAAATATAAAAATATAAAAAATATAAAAATATAAAAATATAAAAATATAAAAATATACAAATTTATAAAAATATATAAAATATAAAAATATAAAAATATACAATATATAAATATATAAAAATATAAAAATATAAAAATATACAATATATAAAAATATAAAAATATAAAAATATAAAAATATAAAAATATAAAAATATAAAAATATAAAAATATATAGAAATATATAAAAATATATAAAAATAGATAAAATATTTTTAAAATATATAAATGTATATAAATATATAAAATACATAAAAAATATATAAAAAATATATAAAAATACATAAAAATATATAAAGGTATATAGAAGTATATATAATACATATATCATATATAAAGGCATTATATATATAATAGAGAAATCTATCCAATAGATTAAAATTATCAATATATATATAAAACCGATGTCAAAATGTAAGGGCCGAACGCGGCGCTGAGCTGTCCTGGGCCGCCCGCTCCCGGCGCGCGGCGCCTTCGGAGCCGAGTTCCCAGGGCAGAGCCGGCCAGCCCTGGCGTTCCCGCCGGCCGAGCCCAGGGAAGAGCCGGGGGAAGAGCAGCTGCCCCCGCCCTCCTCATCCTCGGCCCCTTTTCCCAGGAGGAATGAGGTCAGGAAAGGCAAACCTCTTCTCCCCACGGCGTCGCGGCCGCGCGGTGGTAACTCGGCTTTTCATCGTCTGAGCGTCTTTGTACGCGCGCTGTGTGTGCAATCGTACTGCGCTACGTGTCAGTAATAACAAACCGTTTATAATATATATATAAATAGAATTTATAATGCAGATAATACAAACAATAGACTGTGTTATATATAATCCATAATAGAGGATATAACGTATATAAATAATATAATAGGGTTTAAATAAATATATAATAGAGTGTATTATATATAATCTATAATAGAGGATATAACGTATATAAATAATATAATAGAGTTTAAATAAATATATAAAAGAGTGTATTATATATAATATATATAACGGGGTATATTATATATAAATAATATAATAGAGTTTAAAGAACTATATAAAAGAGTGTATTATATATAATATATATAACAGAGTATATTATATATAAATAATATAATAGGGTTTAAATAAATATATAAAAGAGTGTATTATATATAATATATATAAGAGTATATTATATATAAATAATATAATAGAGTTTAAATAAATATAAAAAGAGTGTATTATATATAATATATATAACGGGGTATATTATATATAAATAATATAATAGAGTTTAAATAAATATATAATAGAGTGTATTATATATAATATATAACGGGGTATATTATATATAAATAATATAACAGAGTTTAAATAAATATATAATAGAGTGTATTATATATAATCTATAATAGAGGTTATAATATATAAAAATAATATAATAGGGTTTAAATAAATATATAAAAGAGTGTATTATATATAATATATATAACAGGGTATATTATATATAAATAATATAATAGAGTTTAAATAAATATATAATAGAGTGTATTATATATAATATATATAACAGAGTATATTATAAATAATATAATGGAGTTAAAAAATATAAAATGGAGTTTATAATATATATAATGTGTATAACAGAGCATATTATATATATAAATATAATAGAGTTTATATATATATATATATATATAGTTTATAATATATATAATAAAGTATATTAGACATAAATAATAGAGTTTAGAAAGGTGATAAATGTATTTTCTAATTGTAACAGAGTGTTAACAGTAAAAAGACTGGGGGTTTTCTTGTGTTTTTTTTCCCCTTTTTTCCTCTTTGTAACGTCTAAACTGACCAAACCAAAAAAAACCACAAAAAAAGAGGATCCTCCCGCATTCCTGAAATTGGTAAGACGGAAACAGCCGTGAAACAAACGCTGCAGGAGGGGATCCATCGATCTGATTTCTGATTCTTTACTCGGAAAGATCACCAGGCCCCAACGAGAACTTGACAATGAAAAATAAAACGTTGATTTGGTACAACGGAGCAAGTTTCGAAGGAAGGGAGGGCCGAAAACCAAAAGGACATCTGGACTCAAAGGAATATTGGGGAAAAAAAAAAAAAAAGCAGCTGTAAAAGGTTAATCCATAAAAACACGGATTTTTGACGGAGCGAGCGTGCTTTTCCGGTCAGGCACCCTCGGGTTTTCTATCTCCTAAATTGTCCATTTTTATTTTTAATGAAACTTATAATGTTTTCTAGGAGAGCGAAACTCGTTTTTTCACAACAACAAATATTCCAAAGCTTCCCAAGCCCCTTCAAATGCCATTCCCAGCTCGGGGAATCAGCCCCTGGAGATGTGGTGTTGCCTGGAAACCGGAGCTCAGCTCTCCTTAAAACGAGTTATTTCCACCAAAAGTGCCTGGGAGGTGTCAGGGTAAGAATAACACGGAGCGCATCACAAACCCTTTGATTCCCGGTTTTCCTCACTCACAATCCCTTTGATTCCCGGTTTTCCTCACTCACAAACCTTTGATTCCCGTTTTTCCCCACTCACAAACCTTTGATTCCCGGTTTTCCTCACTCACAAACCTTTGATTCCCGGTTTTCCCCACTCACAAACCTTTGATTCCCGGTTTTCCTCACTCACAAACCCTTTGATTCCCGGTTTTCCTCACTCACAAACCTTTGATTCCCGGTTTTCCCCACTCACAAACCCTTTGATTCCCGGTTTTCCTCACTCACAATCCCTTTGATTCCCGGTTTTCCTCACTCACAAACCTTTGATTCCCGGTTTTCCTCACTCACAAACCTTTGATTCCCGGTTTTCCTCACTCACAAACCCTTTGATTCCCGGTTTTCCTCACTCACAATCCCTTTGATTCCCGGTTTTCCTCACTCACAATCCCTTTGATTCCCGGTTTTCCTCACTCACAAACCTTTTATTCCCAGTTTTCCCCACTCACAAACCCTTTTCATTCCTGGTTTTCCCCAGTTTGTATCCCAGTTTTCCCTTCTCACAAATCCTTTTCTATCCCAGTTTTCCCCACTCACAAACCCTTTGGATCCCTGGTTCTCCCCAATTTGATTCCCAGTTTTCCCCACTCACAAACCCTTTTCCATCCCACTTTTCCCAGTGCTTTCGGCTCACCCCAAAACCATCCTCCCTTCCCAAAAACCCCCCCAAATCTCCTTATTTTTCGTTTTTTTTTTCCTTACCAGGAGATATTCCAACCTGCCGAAAATCTTCATGCTGCCGGCTGGGAAGGAGGGAGGGAAGGAAGGAGGAGAATTTTCTGCCGCTGCTTTTCCGCGTCCTCTCTCCCTCCTCCCAGAGCAGCATCCCCGTGGGCTGGCACACGAGGAGGGACTTGGGATTTTTATTCTTTTTTTTTGCATCCCGGATTTTTTTTTTTTCCCCTTTTTTACTCCTCCTCCTCTTTTTTTTTTTTTTCCCTTTCTGGGAAGTTCTGGCACCGAGCAAAGGATGCTTGGTGGCCTTTGGGGACCACCTGCTTGTCCCGGGCCTCCTGTTTGAGCGGCAATCAGCTGGGAGCTGCGTTAATTATCATAATTAGCGTCCAGCTGGCGGGGAAGGGGAGGGGAGCGGGATTCGATCCCAGGGACACAACAGAGCCCGGCTTGTGAGCCCGGCCCGGACCCTGGAGCAGAGCCAGGCTTTGGGCGCTAAGCCCAGCCTAAACCAGGGATCAGCGGGAACCAGTTCCAGAAATCCCAGAAATCCCAGCAATTCCAGACCCAGGAACCGGTGGGAACCAATTCCAGAAATCCCAGAAATCCCAGAAATTCCAGCCCCAGGAATCAGTGGGAACCAATTCCAGCAATCCCAGCCCCAGGAATCAGTGGGAACCAATTCCAGCAATCCCAGAAATCCCAGAAATTCCAGCCCCAGGAATCAGTGGGAACCAATTCCAGCAATCCCAGCCCCAGGAATCAGTGGGAACCAATTCCAGAAATCCCAGAAATCCCAGAAATCCCAGCCCCAGGAATCAGTGGGAACCAATTCCAGCAATCCCAGCCCCAGGAATCAGTGGGAACCAATTCCAGAAATCCCAGAAATTCCAGAAATTCCAGAAATCCCAGAAATCCCAGCCCCAGGAATCAGTGGGAATCAATTCCAGAAATCCCAGCCCCAGGAATCAGTGGGAACCAATTCCAGAAATCCCAGAAATCCCAGAAATTCCAGAAATCCCAGCCCCAGGAACCAGTGGGAACCAATTCCAGCAATCCCAGCCCCAGGAATCAGTGGGAACCAATTCCAGAAATCCCAGAAATTCCAGAAATTCCAGAAATCCCAGCCCCAGGAATCAGTGGGAACCAATTCCAGAAATCCCAGATATTCCAGAAATTCCAGAAATCCCAGCCCCAGGAATCAGTGGGAACCAATTCCAGCAATTCGAGCAATTCCAACCCCAGGAACCAGTGGGAACCGATTCCAAAAATCTCAGAAATTCCAGCAATTCCAGAAATCCCAGCTCCAGGAATCAGTGAGCACCAATTCCAGAAATCCCAGAAATCCCCGCAATTCCAGCCCCAGCGAGCTCTGCCCTGGCTCCCCACACTCAATTCCCAAACTCCTCCACGCTGGGAATGGCTGCGAGGCTGGGAAGGAGATTTTGGAGAGCCCTGTGTGGCTAAAACCACGGAATTCAAGTTGGGAAAGCGCTCCAGGATCATGAATTCCAGCCCTGCCGTGGTCACCACCAAACCATCCCCCCAGGCTCACATCCACACGGTTTTTGGGACACTCCAGGGATGGGAATTCCAACACCTGAGCACCTTCCCAGTGAGGAATTTTTCCCTAATTCCCAATCCACCCCGGAGGGAATTTCCCAAATCCCTTTGGATGAACTCATCACTCCTGGGGTCACCGATGGATTCTCCTCTCCGTCATGAGCTCATCCCTGCCCGGGGAATGTCAGATCCCAAATTCCCATTTCACTGCTGGGGTTTTATATCCTGATCAATCCTGAGGATTTAATTGCTCCTCATCCTGCCTGGAACCTTCTGGTCCAGAGTGAAAATTCCACCCCGGAGGGAATTTCCCAAATTTCCCAAATCCCTTTGGATGAACTCATCACTCCTGGGGTCACCGATGAATTCTCCTCTCCGTCACGAGCTCATCCCTGCCCCGGGAATGTCAGATCCCAAATTCCCATTTCGCTGCTGGTGAATTTATCACTCAAACCGCTCAGATCCCATCTGAGGGCAATTATTGATCCCGGGGATGTTGATTTGTGTCCATGAAATATTGAGCGGGTCGATCCACCAAAGCCCAGCGCCTCAAATCTCCGGGCGCCAAAAGAAAAACCTTCAGCCAAGGCTTGTTGGCACTCCCACAAACCACAAGTGATCATCGCTCAAAGAACGAAAAAATCGGATTTCAGAGCCACGAAGAATGAAAAATCGGGTTTTGGAACCACGAGTGACAGTCAAAGAATTAAAAATGAGATTTTAGAACCGCGAATGATCATCACACAAAGGAATTGAAGTCGGGTTTTAGAGCCACAAATCACAAAAAGAATTAAAATCGGGTTTCAGAACCACAAATCATAAAAAGAATAAAAATCGGATTTTAGAACCAAAAATCACAAAAGAATAAAAATCGGGTTTTAGAACCACAAATCACAAAAGGATAAAAATCAGATTTTTGAACCACAAATCACAAAAATAATTAAAATTCGGATTTTAGAACCACAAATGACAAAAACAATAAAAATCAGATTTTAGAGCCACAAATGATCATCACACAAATAAATAAAAATCAGATTTTAGAACCACAAATAACACAAAGAATAAAAATCGGATTTTAGAGCCACAAATCACAAAAAGAATAAAAATCGGATTTTAGAACCAAAAATCACAAAAGGAATTAAAAATCGGATTTTAGAACCACAAATCACAAAAGGATAAAAATCGGATTTTAGAGCCACGAATGATCATCAAACAAAGAATTAAAAATCAGATTTTAGAACCACAAAGAATTAAAAATCAGATTTTAGGGCCGTAAGTGAGCGTCACACAAAGAATAAAAATCAGATTTTAGAGCCACAAATAACACAAAGAAATAAAAATCAGATTTTAAAGCCACAAGTGAGCGTCACACAAAGAATAAAAAATCAGATTTTAGAGCCACAAATAACACAAAGAATTAAAAATCCGATTTTTACACCTTTTCCCGAGGCCGAAACCAAACTGGGCTTCCCAACAACAGCTTCCCCGAGGTTTCTTGGTGTCGCTTCCCGAAAAGCCCCAGGATCTGTTAATTCTGAGGGATAAAAATGCCGGGGAAAGGGAATTCGGGCGGGTACTCACCTGCAGGAGGGTCTGCAGGGCCGGCCGGAGAGGCAGGGAGGAAAGGAGAGAGAAAAAATCAAATTAATTCGGCGTCTCTGCGGCTTCCAGGGCTGCCAAGGGTGGGGGATCCGAGAGGGCTCCGCTTGGAAAAACTCTGTTCAAACCAGGGCTGCGGAGGGAAGTTAATGCGTCCAGCAGAGAGAGGCGGAAAACACCCAGAAAAACCAGGAAAAGCCTGAATTGCTGGAGCTGGAGCTGCTGGGGACTCAGGAACACCCAGAAAAATCAGGAAAATCCTGAATTGCTGGAGCTGGAGCTGCCAGGGACTCGGGGACCTCCAGAAAAATCAGGAAAATCCTGAATTTCTGGAGCTGGAGCCGCCAGGGACTCGGGGACCTCCAGAAAAATCAGGAAAATCCTGAATTTCTGGAGCTGGAGCCGCCAGGGACTCGGGGACGTCCAGAAAAATCAGGAAAATCCTGAATTTCTGGAGCTGGAGCTGCCAGGGACTCGGGGACCTCCAGAAAAACCAGGAAAATCCTGAATTTCTGGAGCTGGAGCCGCCAGGGACTCGGGGACGTCCAGAAAAATCAGGAAAATCCTGAATTTCTGGAGCTGGAGCCGCCAGGGACTCGGGGACGTCCAGAAAAATCAGGAAAATCCTGAATTTCTGGAGCTGGAGCTGCCAGGGACTTGGGGATGTCCAGAAAAACCAGGAAAATCCTGAATTTCTGGAGATGGAGCCGCCAGGGACTCGGGGACGTCCAGAAAAACCAGGAAAATCCTGAATTGCTGGAGCTGGAGCTGCCAGGGACTCAGGGACGTCCAGAAAAACCAGGAAAATGCTGGATTCGAGGTTCCAGCAGCCACAGGGCTCTTGGGGACACCCAGAAAAATCAGGAAAATCCAGGATTTCTAGAGCTGGAGCTGCCGGGGACTCAGGAACACCCAGAAAAATCAGGAAAATCCAGGATTTCTGGAGCTGGAGCCGCCAGGGACTCGGGGACGTCCAGAAAAACCAGGAAAATCCAGAATTTCTGGAGCTGGAGCTGCCAGGGACTCGGGGACGTCCAGAAAAACCAGGAAAATCCTGAATTTCTGGAGCTGGAGCTGCCAGGGACTCGGGGACGTCCAGAAAAATCAGGAAAATCCTGAATTTCTGGAGCTGGAGCTGCCAAGGGACTCGGGGACGTCCAGAAAAACCAGGAAAATCCTGAATTTCTGGAGCTGGAGCTGCCAGGGACTCGGGGACGTCCAGAAAAACCAGGAAAATCCTGAATTTCTGGAGCTGGAGCTGCCAGGGACTCGGGGACGTCCAGAAAAACCAGGAAAATCCTGAATTTCTGGAGCTGGAGCTGCCAAGAGCCACGAGGGACTTGTGGATGTCCAGAAAACTCAGGAAAATCCTGAATTGGAACAAGCAGGAGCTGCCAGGGACTCGGGAAGACCCAGGAAAATCAGGAAAATGCTGGATTCGAGGTTCCAGCAGCCACAGGGCTCTTGGGGACACCCAGAAAAATCAGGAAAATCCAGGATTTCTAGAGCTGGAGCTGCCAGGGACTCAGGAACACCCAGAAAAATCAGGAAAATCCAGGATTTCTGGAGCTGGAGCTGCTGGGGACTCAGGAACACCCAGAAAAATCAGGAAAATCCTGAATTTCTGGAGCTGGAGCTGCTGGGGACTCAGGAACACCCAGAAAAATCAGGAAAATCCTGAATTTCTGGAGCTGGAGCTGCTGGGGACTCAGGAACACCCAGAAAAATCAGGAAAATCCTGAATTTCTGGAGCTGGAGCTGCCGGGGACTCAGGAACACCCAGAAAAATCAGGAAAATCCAGATTTTCTGGAGCTGGAGCTGCCGGGGACTCACCCTCTGCTGGATCAGGGCGTGCTTGTGCTCCATCTCCCGCTTCTCCACGGCTGAGTCGATCACCAGCTGGTCCAGCTGAGGGGAAAAAGGGTGGAAAGGTCGGGACGGGGACGGAGGAGACTCGTGTGGGGTGGGAGCAGGGAGCGCAGCGTCAGGGACACACAGAAAGAGGGGAAACGGACGGGAAAAGGGGGAAAGGGGGGAAAAAGAGGAAAAAGGAGGAAAAGAAAAGGCAAAACGAGCCTCTGCCCCGTCCCTCCATCCCGCCGCTGTCCCCTGTCCCCATGTCCCCATCCCTCCGTCCCGTCCCTGTCCCCTGTCCCTCCACCCTGTCTCTCTCCCCTGTCCCCGTCCCTGTCCCTCCATCCTGTCCCTGTCCCGTCCCCATCCCTGTTTCCTGTCCTTGTCCCTCCATCCCATCCCTGTCCCATGTCCCTGTCCCCCTGTCCCCGTGTCCCCGTGTCCCCCCGTCCCCCCGTCCCCGTGTCCCCCTGTCCCCCCGTCCCCCTGTCCCCGTGTCCCGGTCCCCATGTCCCTGTCCCCGTGTGCCCCCTGTCCCCCGTCCCCCCCGTCCCCATGTCCCCCTGTCCCCGTGTCCCCCTGTCCCCCGTCCCCGTGTCCTCGTGTCCCCCTGTCCCCGTCCCCGTGTCCCCGTGTCCCCGTGTCCCTGTCCCCGTGTCCCTGTCCCCTGTCCCCGTGTCCCCGTGTCCCCCTGTCCCTGTCCCCCTGTCCCCCTCTCCCGTGTCCCCGTCCCCGTGTCCCCCTGTCCCTGTCCCCGTGTCCCTGTCCCCGTGTCCCGTGTCCCTCTGTCCCTGTCCCCGTGTCCCCTGTCCCCCTGTCCCCGTGTCCCGTGTCCCTCTGTCCCTGTCCCCGTGTCCCCTGTCCCCGTGTCCCCCTGTCCCCATGTCCCCCCCGTCCCCGTGTCCCTGTGTCCCCCTGTCCCCGTCCCCGTGTCCCCGTGTCCCCGTGTCCCCCTGTCCCCGTGTCCCTGTCCCCGTGTCCCTGTCCCCTGTCCCCGTGTCCCCGTGTCCCCCTGTCCCTGTCCCCCTCTCCCGTGTCCCTGTCCCTGTCCCCGTGTCCCCCTGTCCCTGTCCCCGTGTCCCTGTCCCCGTGTACCCCCGTCCCCATGTCCCCCCGTCCCCCTGTCCCTGTCCCCCGTCCCCCTGTCCCCCTGTCCCCGTCCCCGTGTCCCCGTCCCCGTGTCCCCGTGTCCCCGTGTCCCTGTCCCCCTCTCCCGTGTCCCTGTCCCCCTGTCCCCTGTCCCTGTCCCGTGTCCCCGTGTCCCTGTCCCCCTGTCCCCGTGTCCCTGTCCCCGTGTCCCTGTCCCCCTCTCCCGTGTCCCTGTCCCCCTGTCCCCTGTCCCTGTCCCCGTGTCCCCGTGTCCCCTCCTCACCTCCGTGGCCAGTTTTTTCATGTACGGCTCCAGCTGGAGCAGCAGGTTGTGGCCCTGCTGGAAGAAGGTGAACTGGGCGTGCATGAAGGACAACATCTGGGGAGAGAACAGCTGGGTCAGGGCCGCGGGGGGGCGCTCGTCCCTTCAGCCCCTTTCTCCCGGGAAAAAACCGCTCCCGTCCTTTCCTTTGGATCATTTTCTCCCCCCAGAAATTTATCCTTCTTCTCCTTCTTTCCTCTTTGGGCACCAGAAATCCTGGGGCAGGGTAAAAAACTCAAATCTCCTTTTCCCCACCAAAAAAAAAAAGGTTTTTTTTTTAAAAAAAACTTTATTGTATTTATTTATTTATATTTTTAGACATATTCACTCTTTTTTAAAATTTTATTTTAATTTATTTTTTTACTTTCCCCAAGAAATTTATCCTTCTTCTCCTTCTTTCCTCTTTGGGCACCAGAAATCCTGGGGCTGAGTAAAAAACTCAAATCTCTTTTTCCCCACCAAAAAAAAAGTTGGTTTTTTAAAAATTTTATTATATTTATTTATTTATATTTTTATACATATTTACTCTTTTTTAGTTTTTATTTTAATTTATTTTTTACTTTCCCCAAGCAATTTATCCTCCTTCTCCTTCTCTCCACTTCGCCGTGGGCACCAGAAATCCTGGGGCAGGGTAAAAAACTCAAATCTCTTTTTCCCCACCAAAAAAAAAGGGGTTTTTTTTAAAAAAACTTTATTATATTTATTTATTTATATTTTTATATATATTTACTTTTTTTAAAAATTATTTTCCTTTATTTTTGACTTTCCCCAAGCAATTCATCCCTTTTCTCCTCCCTTCCACTTTGCTGCGGGCACAAACTTTCCTTTTCAAAGTAAAAAAAACCCCTCAAATCTCTTTTTCTCCACCAAAAAAAAAAGGTTTTTTTAAATTAAATATATGTACTTTTATTATTATTATTTATTTCCTTTTACTTTATTCTTCTCCTCCCTTCCACTTTGCTGCGGGCACAAACAGAGTAAAAACCCTCAAATCTCTTTTTCCCAACTCAAAGAAAAGGTTTTTAATTTTTTCAAACTTTATTTATTTATCTATAATTTTTTATTTATTTATTTATTAAATTTTACTTTATTTTTTTTTTACTTTCCCCCCAAAAACAAGCACTTCACTTTTCTCCTCCCTCCCACTTTGCTGTGAGCTCAGAGAAGGAAAACCAACACCCTACACCCTGAAAAACCCCCAAAAATCTGAATTTTCTCCCAGAGGAGCATCCAGGGCTCCTTTTCCTCCTCCTCTTACCGCATCCAGGATCTCGAATTTCTTCTTGGCCTGCAGCACATTGATCTGTGGAGGGAAAAAAAAAAAAAAAATTCCAAATATTCCTCTCAGAACCGGCAGCAAATCCACTGGAAAAATCCCCTCCCCCCCAAATCAACCCCAAAATATTCCCGGAGAATTCCAGCGGGAAAGTTTCCGTCAGGTGGGGTTGGGGTGACTTCCAGGTGGGATTAAAAAAACGTGGAATAAATGTGGAGAAGGCGGATTTTTTTTTATCCCCCCACCTGGGTTGGTTCAATTCAACGCCGGAGGAATTGTTCTTTATTTCTTTCTTTAATTGAGATCAAATAATGAACATTTCACGTCGGGCTGCCGGTAAAGCCAGAGTGGGGGCTGCTCACTGTGGCCCAGAAAATCCCGTTTTTCTGCGATTTTTGGGGACAAAATCCCCAAAATGATCACTTGTATCAGCTGCGGGCTGGTGGGACTGATCCCTGCTTGGGAGCTGCTCCTCTTGGCTCAGAAAATCCCATTTTTCTGCGATTTTTGGGGACAAAATCCCTAAAATGATCACTTTTATCAGCTCAGGGTCAGAATATTCCATTTTTCTGTGATTTCTGGGGACAAAATACCTAAAATTATGAGTTTTATCATCTGCAGGCTGCTGATAATGCCAAGGCTGATCTCTGGGTGCGAGCTCCTTGTCGTGACTCGGAATATTCCATTAATCTGTGATATTTTACGGAGAAAAATCCCTAAAATTATCAGTTTTATCAGCTCAGGGTCAGAAAATCCCATTTTTCTGTAATTTTTTAGGGACAAAATCCCTAAAACGATCAGTTCTATCAGCTCAGGCTCAGAAAATCCCACTTTTCTGTAATTTTTTAAGGACAAAATCCCTAAAACGATCAGTTCTATCAGCTCAGGCTCAGAATATTCCATTTTTTCCTCCTCATGGCTCAGAAAATCCCACTTTTCTGTAATTTTTTAGGGACAAAACCCCTAAAACGATCAATTCTATCAGCTCAGGCTCAGAATATTCCGTTTTTCTGTAATTTTTTAGGGACAAAACCCCTAAAATGATCAGTTCTATCAGCTCAGGCTCAGAAAATCCCATTTTCCCCTCCTCATGGCTCAGAATATTCCATTTCTCTGTAATTTTTTAGGGACAAACTCCCTAAAACGATCAGTTCTATCAGCTGCAGGCTCAGAATATTCCATTTTTTCCCCCTCATGGCTCAGAATATTCAATTTTTTCTGTAATTTTTTATTGACAAAATCCCTAAAACGATCAGTTCTATCAGCTGCAGGCTCAGAATATTCCATTTTTTCCTCCTCATGGCTCAGAATATTCAATTTTTTCTGTAACTTTTTATTGACAAACTCCCTAAAACGATCAGTTCTATCAGCTCAGGCTCAGAATATTCCATTTTTCTGTAACTTTTTAGGGACAAAATCCCTAAAACGATCAGTTCTATCAGCTCAGGCTCAGAAAATCCCACTTTTCTGTAATTTTTTAAGGACAAAATCCCTAAAACGATCAGTTCTATCAGCTCAGGCTCAGAATATTCCATTTTTCTGTAACTTTTTAGGGACAAACTCCCTAAAACGATCAGTTCTATCAGCTCAGGCTCAGAATATTCCATTTTTCTGTAACTTTTTAGGGACAAAATCCCTAAAACGATCAGTTCTATCAGCTCAGGCTCAGAAAATCCCATTTTTCTGTAACTTTTTATTGACAAACTCCCTAAAACGATCAGTTCTATCAGCTCAGGCTCAGAAAATCCCTTTTTCTGTAATTTTTTGGGACCAAACCCCCCAGATTTCCCCGCTGACCTGCAGCACGTAGTCCAGGGCCAGGTGCCGGAAGCATTTCCTGGTGATGCTCAGGGTGCCCGTGGCCTCCTCCACCTCGTGGGGCTTGTGGCGCGGGGCCTGGGCGTTCTTCACCAGCGAGATCTCCATGTCCTCCCGCACCTTGTCAAACTGCTTCTTGGTCTCCTTGAACTTCCTCACGTCGCTGCCGGGCACAGAAATCGGGGGGGAATGGGGTTAGGATGGGGAGAAATTGCGTTAAAATGGGGAGAAATTGGGTTAAAATGGGGAGAAATGGGGTTAGAAGGGGAGAAAATGGGGAGAAATGGGGAGAAATCAGGAGAATTGGGGAGAAATTGGGTTAAAATGGGGAGAAATTGGGTTAAAATGGGGAGAAATTGGGTTAAAATGGGGAGAAATTGGGTTAAAATGGGGAGAAATGGGGTTAGAAGGGGAGAAAATAGGGAGAAATCAGGAGAATTGGGGAGGAATTGGGTTAAAATGGGGAGAAATTGGGTTAAAATGGGGAGAAATTGGGTTAAAATGGGGAGAAATTGGGTTAAAATGGGGAGAAATGGGGTTAGAATGGGATAAAATGGGGAGAAATCAGAAGAATTGGGGAGAAATTGGGTTAAAATGGGGAGAAATTGGGTTAAAACGGGGAGAAATTTGGAGAAATGGGGAGGAATTGGGAGATATTGGGTTAAAATGGGGAGAGATGGGGTTAAAATGGGGAGAAATTGGGTTGAAATGGGGTTAGAATGGGATAAAATGGGGAGAAATCAGAAGAATTGGGGAGAAATCAGGAGAATTGGGGAGGAATTGGGTTAAAATGGGGAGAAATTGGATTAAAATGGGGAGAAATGGGGTTAAAACGGAGAGAAATTTGGAGAAATGGGGAGGAATCGGGAGATATTGGGTTAAAATGGGGAGAAATGGAGTTAGAAGAGGAGAAAATGGGGAGAAATCAGGAGAATTGGGGAGGAATTGGGTTAAAATGGGGTTAGAATGGGATAAAATGGGGAGAAATGGGGTTAAAATGGGGAGAAATCAGGAGAATTGGGGAGGAATCGGGAGATATTGGGTTAAAATGGGGAGAAATGGGGTTATAAGGGGAGAAAATGGGGAGAAATGGGGAGAAATCAGGAGAATTGGGGAGGAATTGGGTTAAATCGGGAGAAATTGGGTTGAAATGGGGTTAGAATGGGATAAAATGGGGAGAAATGGGGTTAAAATGGGGAGAAAGGAGAATTGGGGAGGAATTGGGTTGAAATGGGGAGAAATTGCATTAAAACGGGGAGAAATTTGAAGAAATGGGGAGGAATCAGGAGATATTGGGTTAAAATGGGGAGAAATGGGGTTAAAATGGGGAGAAATGGGGTTAAAATGGGGTTAGAATGGGATAAATGGGGAGAAATCAGAAGAATCGGGGAGAAATCAGGAGAATTGGGGAGAAATGGGGTTAAAATGGGGAGAAATTGGGAGAAATTTGGAGATTTGGGGAGGAAACGGGGAGAATTGGGGAGTAATGGGGAGGAATTGGGTTAAAATGGGGTGAAGTTGGGAGATATTGGGTTGAAATGGGGGGGAATGGGGGGAAATTGGGGAGAAATGGGGAGGAATTGGGTTAAAATGGGGTGAAGTTGGGAGATATTGGGTTGAAATGGGGGGGAATGGGGGGAAATTGGGGAGAAATGGGGAGATTTTGGGTTAAAATGGGTTAAAATGGGGAGATTTTGGGTTAAAATGGGTTAAAATGGAGAGAATTGGGTTAAAATGGGGAGAAATGAGGAGAAATTTGGATAATGGGGGAGAAAATGGGGAGAAATGGGGGAGAAATGGGGAGATATTGGGTTAAAATGGAGAGAATTGGGTTAAAATGGAGAGAAATGAGGAGAAATTTGGATAATTGGGGAGAAAATGGGGAGAAATGGGGGGAGAAATCAGGTTTAGGAAGGTGAGAATCAAGTGTGGATGCCAGCAGGACTCCAGCTTCCATCAAATCTTCCTTTAGAGTTGGTATGGAAAGAGATTTTTATTTTATTATCATCATTTTACTATTTTTTTAAATTCTCTTTTGGTTTATTTTCTGATTTTTGGAGGGGTTTATTTCACTATTTTTACACGCTGCCCCTCAAAGCCCCAGCGTCAAACTGCTTCTTGGGCTCCTCCACCTTCCACAGGTGGAAACGGGAAGCTCAGGGAGCCGAGAAACCAAAAAGGAAAAGAGAAATCCCCGAAAAACTCACTCCTTGACAAAATTGTGCAGCTGCTGCCGGACCGACCTCTGCGCCTGGTCAAACAGGATCTGGAAGAGAGGAAAGAGAGGGAGGGGAAAAAAAAAATCAATTATTTTGAAAAAGGCGGGGGGGAAAAACCCCAGTTCTTTTGAAGAGGGGAAAAAAATCGATTCTTTTGGGAAAGGGGGAAAAAACCAATTATTTTGAAGAAGGGGGAAAATACAAATTCTTTTGAAAAAGGAAAAAAATTATCAATTATTTTGAAGAAGGGAAAAATATCAATTATTTTCAAGAAGGGGGAAATATCAATTATTTACAAGAAGGGGGAAAACCCCAATTATTTGGGAAAGGGGGAGGAAAAATCAATTATTTTGAAGAAGGGGGAAAGTATCAATTCTTTTGCACCACGGAGTCAGAAAATTCACGAGAGCTCTTGAAGAATTTCAGTGTGTGAGGGACTCCAAAACCTCCCGGGCTCCGCGGGATTTACTGTCAGAATAAATTTTACCTGTCAGAATAAATAACAACTTCTCCCCACGGCTGCAGAATTCCCAGGAGCAAAATTCCTGCAGAATTCCCCCTGCAGAATTCTGATCCTGCAGCATTCCCAGGTTCAGAATTCCTGCAGAATTCCCAGGAGCAGAATTCCTCATCCAGGGCTCTGAACCTGCAGCATTCCCAGGTGTAGAATTCCTGCAGAATTCCTCGTGCAGGGCTGTGATCCTGCGGAATTCCCGCAGAATTCCACACCCAGGAGCAGTTCCCTTCCCATCCCTGCTGCCAGGGCTCAATCCCGAATTCCCGGTTTGGTCGTGTCAATCCCATCCCGAATTCCCGATCTGACAGTGCCAATCCCATCCCGAATTCCTGGTTTTCAATCCCATCCCAAATTCCTGGTTTTCAATCCCATCCCGAATTCCCGGTTTTCAATCCCATCCCGAATTCCCGGTTTTTCCAGAGGAGGGCACTGGATCCCCAGCGCTGCATCCCAGGAAAGAGGGAAGAGGCCAAGCCACGCTGAGAGCCCCAGAGCTGCCAGCAGGAAAAATCCGGGAATTCCTGCCTGGAATTCCTGCCTGGAATCAGGAATTCCGCGATTCCAGCAGGAGAAATGCTGGAATTCCTGCCTGGAACGTTCCTGGAATGTGCCTGGAATCGGGAGCTCGGCAATTCCAGCAGGAGAAATCCTGGAATTAATTCCTGCCTGGAATTCCTGCAGGAATCAGGAGCTCCGCGATTCCAGCAGGAAAAACCCTGGAAATCCTGCCTAGAATGTGCCTAGAATCAGGAATTCCGCGATTCCCGCGGGAGAAATCCTGGAATTCCTGCTGGAATCGGGAATTCCGCGATTCCTGCAGGAGAAATCCTGGAATTCCTGCTGGAATCGGGAATTTCCGCGATTCCAGCAGGAGAAATCCTGGAATTCCTGCTGGAATGGGAGCTCGGCGATGCCAGCAGAGGTCAGCACAGGATCGCCAGGAAATTCCTCCTCCTCCTGACCAGAAACACCTCGGGACGCTCCCAGGACGGGTTTTTTTTATTCCCTGGATCAGCTCATGGGATGGGACAGGAATTTTTTCCTGGATCGGTTCAGTGGGATGGGACAGGAATTTTTAAATATTTATATTTATATATTTTCCACGGATGTATTTATATATTTGCATCTATTCGCATTTTTAGATGTATTTGTATGTGGATATATTTATATTTATATTTATATTTATATTTATATTTATATTTATATTTATATTTATATTTATATTTATATTTATATTTATATTTATATTTATATTTATATTTATATTTATATTTACTTCTATTTCGATTCCCTTATATTTATATGATTTCTCTGTGTGCGTTTATATATTTGTATACATTTGTATTTATATATGGGGGGGTTTTATATCTATAACTATATATTTGTAGTTATAATTACTTATATTTATTTATATTTTATTTATATTTATTTTATATTTGTCCCCCTTGAGACGCTGGCAGGGACTGGCTGCAGCTTTTCCTGCAGCTTTTCCTGCAGCAGTTCCGGTGCATTTCAGACCCTGATGGGCTCTGACAAAAGTGGGTCAGGCACAGCTGCAGCTCCTGCACTCAGAAACAACTTGTGCGTTGTGGCAGGTGAAGGGATCGGAAATGGAAAGAATAATAAAAAAAAAAGAATTATAAAGGGAAAGAAAAGGAAAAGGAAAGGAAAAAAGGAAGAAAAGGAGAAAAAAAAGGGGGAAAAGGGGGGGGAAAAAGGAGGAAAAAGGGGAAAAAGGAGAAATAAAGGGAAAAAAGGAGAAAAGGGGGGAGGGAGAGGAGAAAAAAAGGAGAAAAAAGGGGGGAAAGAGGAGGGGAAAAAAAGGGGGGAAAAGGAGAAAAAAAGGGAAAAAGGGGGGAAAATAGGAGAAAAAAGGGGGAAAAAGGAGGAAAAAAAAGGGGGGGAAAGGAGAAAAAAGGGAAAAAAGGGGGGGAAAGGAGAAAAAAGGGGGGAAAAGGAGAAAAAAGGGGGGAAAAGGAGAAAAAAAGGGGGGAAGGAGAAAAAAAGGGAAAAAAAGGGGGGGAAAAGGAGGAAAAAGGGGAAAAAGGAGAGGAAAAAGGAGAGGAAAAAAAGGGGGAAAAAAGGAGAAAAAAAGGGGAAAAAAAGGGGAAAAAAAGGGGAAAAAAAGGGGAAAAAAGGGGAAAAAAGGGGAAAAAAGGGGGGAAAAAGGGGGGAAAAAGGAGAGGAAAAAAAGGGGAAAAAAGGGGAAAAAAAGGGGAAAAAAGAGGAGGAAGGGGGGAAAATCCGAAAAATAATTTTAAAAATTATAAAATAATTATAAAAATAATAATCTCCTCCTCCTCCTTCCCGAAGGGGTTGTGTCGCCCTCCCAGGACCTCTCCGTGTGACAGCCACAGGGGACACCCACCATGCCCAAACCAGGCTCCCTCACCATGTGATAATTGATCATTTCCTGCAGGCTGTCCCCGAATTTATCCAGGCACTCCTGCGAAAACAAATAAAATAATATTAATTTTTTTTTAAAAAAAGGGGGGGGGAAAAAGGTGAAGAGAACTGGCAGTGAGGAAGAGGCTGAGGAAGGCTCAGAGGAGTCACAGGGAAGGATTGGGGTTTTTTTTTGAGCCTTTTCCTGGCAGCCCAGAGCTGAGATCCACGTGTGGGCACCTCCCAAATCCCCGGTGCTCACTGACCCACATTCCAACAGCCTCAGAGCCGGGTTTCCTCAGAGCCGGGAGCTCGCTCGGACCTTCCAGCCTGGAGTTAGCAGGCAGTCTGCATCCCAAAACCACCAGATCTCCTCTGCAGTGGATCTCTGACCTTCCAGCCTGGAGTTATCAGACACTCTGCATCCCAAAACCACCAAATCTCCTCTGGAGTGGATCTCTGACCTTCCAGCCTGGAGTTATCAGACACTCTGCATCCCAAAACCACCAAATCTCCTCTGGAGTGGATCTCTGACCTTCCAGCCCGGAATTATCAGACACTCTGCATCCCCAAAACCACCAAATCTCCTCTGGAGTGGGTCTCTGAGTTATCAGACACTCTGCATCCCAAAAACACCAAATCTCCTCTGGAGTGGATCTCTGAGTTATCAGACACTCTGCATCCCCAAAACACCAAATCTCCTCTGGAGTGGATCTCTGAGTTATCAGACACTCTGCATCCCCAAAACACCAAATCTCCTCTGGAGTGGATCTCTGACCTTCCAGCCTGGAGTTAGCAGGCAGTCTGCATCCCAAAACCACCAAATCTCCTCTGGAGTGGATCTCTGACCTTCCAGCCTGGAGTTATCAGACACTCTGCATCCCAAAAACACCAGATCTCCTCTGGAGTGGATCTCTGACCTTCCAGCCTGGTGTTATCAGACATTCTGAATCCCCAAAACCACCAAATCTCCTCTGGAGTGGATCTCTGACCTTCCAGCCTGGTGTTATCAGACACTCTGCATCCCAAAACCACCAAATCTCCTCTGGAGTGGATCTCTGAGTTATCAGACATTCTGCACCCCCCAAACACCAAATCTCACCTGGAGTGGATCTCACTCCGAATTTCCAGCCCAGTGTTATCAGACATTCTCTGCACCCCCCAAACACCAAATCTCCTTTCAAGTCGCTGCTTAAGCAGCGTGAGGGGCTTGGATTTGCGCCCCATTCCCAGCAGGAGGGATCTGAGCAGCCCCCAGGAGCAGGGATCTGAGGAGCCCCAAGCCCATCCTGAGCCAGAAGGGGCATCTGAGGAATGTCCTGAAGCTCTTCCTGAGTCAGGGACAGGGATCTTCAGGACTCTGAGGAGCCCCCAGCCCTCTTTGTGCCCCCCCAGCCCTCTTTGTGCCCCCCAGACTCACGGAGATCATCTCATCCTTCTTGCACTGCTGGGACAGGTCCCGCACGCCGCTGACGAAGTGCTTGTTGGTGGTGATGTAAACCTTGCCGGCCTCGATCATGCCACTGCACAGCTTCACCAGCTGCGGGGACACGGGGACACGGGGACACAGGGACACGGGGACACGGGGACACGGGGACACGTTCAGAACTGGCTGGAACCAGGCTGGGCTTGTCCCACACCCACCCCAGAGCTGTGGGACAGGCGTCCTTCCCCTTCCCGCTGTGCTGGGAACATTCACGGGCAGGACAGGGATAAAAATCCCTGGACAGGACAGGACGGGGATCCCAACCCCAGCCCAGCACAGGGATGCAAATCTGACCCCAGAGTTTGTTCTGTACCTGCAGCCCCGAGGCTTTGGGGTCTGGTTTGGGGTTTATTCTGTTCCTGCAGCCCCGAGGCTTTGGGGTCTATTTTGGGGTTTGTTCTGTTCCTGCCGCCCCAAGGCTTTGGGGTCTGGTTTAGGGTTTGTTCTGTTCCTGCAGCCCTGAGGCTTTGGAGTCTGGTTTGGGGTTTATTCTATTCCTGCCGCCCCAAGGCTTTGGGGTCTGGTTTAGGGTTTGGGGTTTGTTCTGTTCCTGCAGCCCCGAGGCTTTGGGGTCTGGTTTGGGGTTTGTTCTGTTCCTGCCGCCCCAAGGCTTTGGGGTCTGGTTTAGGGTTTGGGGTTTGTTCTGTTCCTGCAGCCCCAAGGCTTTGGGGTCTGGTTTGGGGTTTGTTCTGTTCCTGCAGCCCCGAGGCTTTGGGGTCTGGTTTGGGGTTTGTTCTGTTCCTGCAGCCCCAAGGCTTTGGGATCCATTTTGGGGTTTGTTCTGTTCCTGCAGCCCCGAGGCTTTGGGGTCTATTTTGGAGTTTGGGGTTTATGCTGTTCCTGCAGCCCCGAGGCTTTGGGGTCTATTTTGGAGTTTGGGGTTTATGCTGTTCCTGCAGTCCCGAGGCTTTGGGGTCTGGTTTGGGGTCTGCTCTGTCTGCCCTGCAGCCCGAGCTCTGTAAACAGCCGAGAAGATCTGAGTGCAGAAATAAAAACATCCGGGGGGTCACACGTGGCCCATGTGCCCCCCCAGCCCCGGCTCACACCCTCCCCTGGCCCTACAACCCCGAGATCCCTCCAACCCCGGGGAAGGAAAGCAAACAGCTGCAGCTGCTGCCACATCTGGAGCCCAGACTGCACTCGGGGTTTGGACGGAGCCTCGGGAAAGGAATCCCAGCCTCTCCTGCAACGTGGCAGCCTCCAGAGCACCTCCGCAAACAAAGGCTGTGCCCCAGCAGCTCAGGACCCCAGTCCCCAATCCCATTCCCTGACCCCAATCCCATTCCCAAGGGATAAAATGTGGGGGAATCTTTGGCTGGGTCACTGTTTTCCCTCCAGTGAGAGAGGTGATGATAAAAGACAACAACTCACGAATCAAACACGCTCAGGAAGAGGCAGAGTGAAGCCAGGCTTTGTCAGGCCAGTCCTGGCAGCCCTTTGGGACCACCATTCCCACCTGGAAAAGGTGGGGTGGGCTCACACAGGAGAGGAGCTGGGCCACGCCAGCTTTATTGAGATTTATTAGAGCCGGGGATGATTGAGCCTGGCCCAGAATTCCCTCAGAGGAACGACCTGGAGTAGAATCCAAATGAATTTCCAGCGGTTCCCCAGCTGCAAATTCCAGCCGCACCTGCTCTGGGGCTGACAGGGACTCCTCAGCTTCCAGCTCTGGGATTGCTCCAAATCCCGTCCCAGTGGGGCACTGCGCCACGGCCTGAGCAGATTCCACCCCTTGTTCTCTGAATTCAGACCCCAAATCCTCCAAATCCCGTCCCAGTGGGGCACTGCGCCACGGCCTGAGCAGATTCCACCCCTTTCTCTCTAAATTCAGCCCCCAAATCCCTCTGCAGTCTCCCGGTCCACAGCCTGAGCAGATTTCACCCCTTTCTCTCTAAATTCCATCCCCAAATCCCTCTGCAGTCTCCCGGTCCACAGCCTGAGCAGATTTCACCCCTTTCTCTCTAAATTCCATCCCCAAATCCCTGCACAGTCTCCCGGTGCACAGCCTGAGCAGATTTCACCCCTTCTCCCCGAATTCCGCCCCCAAAGCCCAGCGCAGGCTCCCGGGGCACACGCAGCGCTCCCAGCAGCCGGGCGCTATCGGGGTTTTGTAGGACACAGCCTCGCCCAGGGCTGCTGCCTCCCGCCCCGCTCATCCCTCCCTCACACTCGGGGTTTTTCTCCCCTCCTGCCCGGGGGGATCTCACAGATTAAAGCCCAGCAGCTCTCCTGGCTCCTCTCCTCGGCTTTCTTTGCTATTTTGGCTGTCTCAGACGGGGAGGAGCGGCGCTGGAGGAGCAAATGTGCATCACCAGCTCAGACCTGAACTGAAACCCGGGTCCTAAGGATCGCCGGGGGATGCAGAAGGGCCGGACTGGTCCCCGAGGGGGACAATCCCAGTGTCACATCCCTGAGCCCGCCCGAGCACGGCCGGCAGCTGGGACCGGGCCCTTGGGTCCCTGTGAGGACACCAAACACCTCCCACCCCAAAAGGGACCCCAAAGCCTCGGGGCTGCAGGAGCAGAACAAACCCCAAACCCCAAAATAGACCCCAAAGCCTTGGGGCTGCAGGAACAGAACAAACCCTAAACCAGACCCCAAAGCCTCGGGGCTGCAGGAACAGAACAAACCCCAAACCCCAAACCAGACCCCAAAGCCTCGGGGCTGCAAGAACAGAACAAACCCCAAACCCCAAACCAGACCCCAAAGCCTCGGGACTGCAAGAACAGAACAAACCCCAAACCAGATCCCAAAGCCTCGGGGCTGCAAGAACAGAACAAACCCCAAACCCCAAACCAGACCCCAAAGCTTTGGGGCTGCAGGAACAGAACAAACCCCAAACCCCAAACCAGACCCCAAAGCCTCGGGGCGGCAGGAACAGAACAAACCCCAAACCCCAAACCAGACCCCAAAGCTTTGGGGCTGCAGGATCAGAACAAACCCCAAACCCCAAACCAGACCCCAAAGCCTCGGGGCTGCAGGAACAGAACAAACCCCAAACCAGACCCCAAAGCCTCGGGGCTGCAGGATCAGAACAAACCCCAAACCCGCTCCCGAAGCCCCAGTATCACCAAGGGGGTGCAGAGGGGACAGCCAGCACTGGAGGAAGTCCCCAAGGCCGTGTCCCCCCCCCGGGAATTGGGAACAGGACAAAAGGAGCTCGATGTTCACCAGCAGGACGTGGCTGGAGCTCCTGCCCCACCTCAGAGGAGCCCTGGGGACAACCAACCCTCCATGGAACAGCTGGAACTGGGCTCAGAGCTTTGGGGGACGCTTGCAGGGGCTCAATTCCTGAGCCGGGGCTCCAGCAGGTCCCCTCTGGCCCTCACCTTGTCCAGCTTGGCCTCGATCTCCACCACATCCGTCTCCACCTCATCGATGGTGGCCCTGCGGGGGAAAACAGCAAGGGGGAATCGTTAATTAGCAACGAGGGCTGGTTAATTGATGGCTGCTGATGGTCGGGGGAGAGGCCAGGAAGGACCAGAGGGGCTGAGGGTTGTGTGGACGGGAGGAGGGACTCGTTATTCCCATTTTCTTGTTATTCCCATTTTTTTCGTTATTCCCATTTTCTCGTTATTCCCATTTTCTCGTTATTCCCATTTTTCTCGTTATTCCCATTTTTTTTCGCTCAGGAGAAGGTTCCAGAATGAAATCCAGGCAGGAATTCATTCCCGGAGGAAGGGATGGGGATGATTCCACCATGGAGAAACTCAGGTGGGCTGAGGGGACACCCCCCCCCCCCCCGGCACATTAAATTAGTGGTGTCGTTCTGTTAATTAACAGCAGTGCTAATTGCCCCGGTGTTCCACCCATCCCCACCGGGCAGGAATTCCACCCACCCCCGTTTCCACCCGAGCCTGGAGTGCTGGATTGTGACCTTCAAACCTCTCAGACAGACCCAGAGCAGCCTCTGAGCACCAAAAGGTTCCTCCGCACCGAGGGGATTTTCCTTGGATGGGAAAAAGTCCTTTCCAGGATTTTGGGGGGGATAAATCCTCTCCAGGATTCTGGGGGAATAAATCCTCTCCAGGATCCAGGGAATTAATCCTCTGCAGGATTTCAGGGGAAGAAATCCTCTCCAGGATTCCGGGATCTGCTTCCTTTCCACATCAAAAGATTCCTTCACATACGTGGGGTTTTGCTTGGAGAGGGGAATAAATCCTCTCCAGGATTCTGGGATAAGTCCTCTCCAGGATTTTGGGGAATAAATGCTCCCCAGGATTTTGGGGAATGAATCCTCTCCCAGATTCTGGGAATAAATCCTCTCCAGAATCCAGGGAATGAATCCTCTCCAGGATTCCGGGATCTGCTTCCTTTCCACGTCAAAAGGTTCCTCCACACATGTGGGGCTTTGCTTGGAGAGGGGAATAAATCCTCTCCAGGATTCTGGGGAATAAATCCTCTCCAGAATTCAGGAATAAATCCTCTCCAGAATCCAGGGAATGAATCCTCTCCAGGATTCCGGGATCTGCTTCCTTTCCACGTCGCCGGGCAGATGTGACAGCCAGGAGCTGTCGGGGCCCAGCTGCAAAGGTCACCGAGCCTCCCTCTCCCGAGGAGAACACGAACACGACATCAGGCACTGGCAGGAGGCATTCCCAGCCTCAGGAATGTGCTTCTGGAATGGGATTTTTTTTTTTTTTTTTTTGGGAAATCAGCGTCCAGCAGAGAGCCGTGCAAACCTGAGCACTGGGATGTTGGTTTGTTTTAGCCTGGGATCGTGGTCAGAGCTCCCACCAATCCTCCCTGCGCTGAGGATTTGAAATTCAAATTTTATTCAGGGCGTTCCTTAGGTTTGTGGGATCGGGATTTTAAAGGTCGGCTCCTGAAATTTTGAAAAAGAAACCCGAAAAACCCCAAACCCTGAGGGTGTGCCAGCTGCAGGGATGGGATTTGGAGGGTCGGGAGCTGCTCCTGCTCCCAGGAATAGGACAGGACACCCCCAATCCAAAGGGAACAGGAGAATTCCTGCAGGATCTGTGCTGATTCTGACGCTGCAGGAATATTCTCCAGTGGGGGGGGAAAAAAAAAATCGCTGGGTTGTCCCTTCTCTTCCCTCCAGAATCCCTAAACCCCCTCAAATTCCCTGGAAAATCAAATCCGGGCTGCAGCCCAATGCCCAGGGCTGTGACCGCCATCGACCCGCCACCACCAGCCCTTTGGAAAACACGGCCAAGAATGAAAATAAAAAATAAAAATAAGAAAAATAAAAATAAAAGGAGCTTTTCCATAGAAATAATTCAGGAGCTGCCTCCCACACGGCTGCCCCACGCAAAGGGCTGTGCCCGGGGGCAAAGCTTTTGGAGAGAAAAGGAATCATTTCAAAGGATCTTTTCAGGTTTGGTTTTTTTTTTGCCTTTTCCCCCCCTCTCCTCTCGCAGCTATTTTTGTTTCCGCGGGTTTGGGGCTCGTGTGCCTTCACGCTCCCGCTGCCAGATTCGATTTTTTCCGCTCGGTTTCTCTCGAGCTGCCGATAGCCGGACACACACAAATATAAAACCGGCTGGGGAAGAGGGGAAAGCTGGTTTTCCTGGGGATGCTTTTCCTTCAGGGAAATGTTGTTTTTTTACCTCGTGCTGTCAGCACCTGAGTGAGGAATTCCTAAAAAAATAAAATATCCCAGGAGGAATTCAGAATGGAATAAACCCCACTGGGCGAGCAGAGCTTTGAGACCTCGTTCTATTAATATCTGAATGAGAAATTCCTAAAAAAAAAACCCCCCGATTCCATCAGGAATTCAGAGGGGAATAAACCCCTCTGGGTGAGCAAAAATTTGGGACTTCATTCTATTAATACCTGAATGAGGAATTCCTAAAAAATAATCCGATTTCATCCGGATTTGAGAGAGGAATAAACCCCACTGGGCGAGCGGGGCTTTGGGACCTCATTCTGTCAACACCTGAGTGAGGAATCCCTAAAAAATCTCCTTTCTGCAGGAATTCAGAGGGGAATAAACCCCACTGGGCGAGCAGAGCTTTGGGACCTTGTGAGGTCAACACCTGAATGAGGAATTCCTAAAAAAAAACACCCCATCCCAGCAGGAATTCAGAGGGGAATAAACCCCTCCGGCTGAGCAAAACTTTGGAACCTCGTGCCGTCAACACCTGAGTGAGGAATCCCTAAAAAAATCCCCGTCCCTGCAGAGGGTTTAAAATGTCCTTTTCCTGCTCGCTGCTGCAATCCCAGAGCCCTCCGCTTTTCCCTCGAAGAATTCCAATCTCACCGCTCGCCGGCGGGAGGCTCTGGCAGCTCCATCCCCAAATTTAAATCCTCCCACCGCTCCCCCAGCCTGTCAGAGATGAAAGGCAAGAGTTACACAAGCACCGGGAGGACCCGGGATGACTCCTGGGGGAGGAGGAAATGCCACCTCAGCCCTGCTCCGGTCGTCCCACGGGAATCTTTGATGCTGTCAACACCTCAGTGAGGAATTCCGGGAGGGAAAAAAAAAATTAAAATCCCCATTCCAGCAGGAATTCAGAGGGGAATAAACCCCACTGGGCGAGCAGAGCTTTGGAACCTCGTTCTGTTAACACCTGAGTGAGGAATTCCTAAAAATCTCCTTTCTGCAGGAATTCAGAGGGAAATAAATCCCTCTGGGTGAGCAGAGCTTTGGAACCTCGTTCTGTCAACACCTGAGTGAGGAATTCCTAAAAATCTCCTTTCTGCAGGAATTCAGAGGGGAATAAATCCCTCTGGGTGAGCAGAGCTTTGGGACCTCGTTCTGTTAACACCTGAGTGAGGAATTCCTAAAAATCTCCTTTCTGCAGGAATTCAGAGGGGAATAAACCCCTCTGGGTGAGCAGAGCTTTGGGACCTCGTTCTGTTAACACCTGAGTGAGGAATTCCTAAAAATCTCCTTTCTGCAGGAATTCAGAGGGGAATAAACCCCTCTGGGTGAGCAGAGCTTTGGTGCCTCATTCTGTCAACACCTGAGTGAAGAAATTCCTAAAGATTTCCTTTCTGCGGGAATTCAGAGGGGAATAAACCCCTCTGGGTGAGCAAAACCGTCGACACCTGAGCGAGGAATTCCTAAATAAAAACCAAAGCCCCATTCCAGCAGGAATGGGAATGCCCATCTTCTCCCCATCCCACCCCACAAAGCCCACAGCCTTTCTGCCCCCAGGAGCGTCCGGGGGACGCTCAGCACAGCCTGTCCCAGCTGCGGGCATCCAACCCCGCCAACAATCGAATCTTTTTCACCCCAAAAATAAAAGAAAGAATGAACTCCCGGCGGCTGGGCAGCCCCGGAGCAGCTGGAGCTGAGCGCTGGCTGCGTGCCCGGCACATTTCCTGATGTTCTGCTCTTCCTGCTGAAGCTCTGCCAGGACCTTTTTCCGGCAGGAGGGGAGGGAAAACAATCCCTGGCCTCGCCCCAAGCCCTTCCCACCGAAGGGATGAGCGGCGCTTTTGTGAATTTTCCTGAATCAATTTTGGGTAAGAAAAAGAAAAGGGAAAAGAAAAAGAAAAAGAAAAAGGAAAAGAAAAAGAAAAAGAAAAAGAAAAAGAAAAAGAAAAAGAAAAAGAAAAAGAAAAAGAAAAAGAAAAAGAAAAAGAAAAAGAAAAAGAGGGAGGTTTGGTTTTCTTCAGGAATTCCTCACTCAGGTGTTAACAGAACGAGGTCCCAAAGCTCTGCTCGCCCAGTGGGGTTTATTCCCCTCTGAATTCCTGCTGGAATATATTTTTTTTAGGAATTCCTCGCTCAGGTGTTGCCAGCACGAGGCACCAAAGCTCTGCTCTGAGTGTGACGCTCCCGATTTATGATCCACCCAAAAGCAGGGAGAGATTTGGATGCCTCGTGCTGTCAACACCTGAGAGAGGAATTCCCAAAAATTTCCCTTCTGGAGGAATTCCAAGGCGAATTAACCCCAGTGGGTGAGCAGAGCTTTGGGACCTCGTGCTGTCACCACCTGAGTGAATAATTCCAAAAAAACCCCACCCCATTCCAGCAGGAATTCAGAGGGGAATAAACTCCACTGGGTGAGCAGAGCTTTGGTGTCTCATTCTGTTAACACCTGAGTGAAGAATTCCTAAAAATCCCCATTCCAGCCGGAATTCCGAGGGGAATAAACTCCACTGAGTGAGCAAAACTTTGCTACCTCGTTCTTTCAACACCTGAGTGAAGAATTCCTAAAAATCCCCATTCCAGCCGGAATTCCGAGGGAATAAACCCCACTGAGTGAGCAAAACTTTGCTACTTCGTTCTTTCAACACCTGAGTGAGGAATTCCTAAAAAAAATCCCCATTCCAGCCGGAATTCCGAGGGGAATAAACTCCACTGAGTGAGCAAAACTTTGCTACCTCGTTCTTTCAACACCTGAGTGAGGAATTCCTAAAAAAAATCCCCATTCCAGCCGGAATTCCGAGGGGAATAACCCCCTCCCAGGAAGCGCTGTGAGCTCCAGGGAAATCACAAATCCCTGCCTTGCGGTGACAGTTTCCCCCCCGGGAACACCTTGGCAGGGCCAGGGAAAGGCCGAGTGAGCCTGATGAGGTTGGAAAGGAACCTCTGGAACGCTCAGATCCCAGAAAAAAAAAAAAAACCCAACTCTGTTATTTATTCCGCGGGCCTGGAGCGGCTGCAGCTCGGCTGAAGGCAGCTCAGGCTGCCGCAGGCTGTGGATGCTCAGGGTTAATTCCAGGGGACAGAGAGACAGGAATTCCACGGGGGTTTCCAGAGACAGGAATTCCACGGGGGTTTCCAGAGACAGGAATTCCACGGGGGTTTCCGGAGACAGGAATTCCACGGGGGTTTCCAGAGACAGGAATTCCACGGGGCTTTGCGGAGGTCAGGAGAGGAGGTGGGAATTCCTGGATCCTCTTCCTGGTGAGCGGGAGCTTCACCGGCAGCTCTGTGCCCCATTAGTGCTGTTCATGACCGAGAATAATTAATTTTTCCTCCTCTGTCGGGAGGGTTTCACGAGCAGCAGCGGCAAAATGCTCCGAGGTGGGAGCTGTGGGGGTGCCAATACTATTACTATTATTATTATTATTATTATTATTATTATTATTGCTATTTTTATTGCTATTTTTATAGCTATTATTGCTATTTTTATTGCTAATTTTGTTGCTATTGTTGCTGGTTTTATTGATATCATCATCATCATCATCATCATCATCATCATCATCATCATTATTATTATATTGTTATTGTTGTTGCTATTTTTACAGTTGTTGTTGCTATTTTATCGCAATTATTGCTGTTTCGTTGCTATTTTTATTGCCATTATTGCTATTTTTATAGCTATTTTTATTGCTATTGTTGCTATTTTTACTGATATGATTTTTATTATTATTATATTGCCTTTATTGTTATTATTATATTGTTTTTGTTGTTATTGCTGTTTTATTGCTAATATTGCTATTTTTATTGCTATTGTCGTTGTTGTTGTTGTTGTTGTTGTTATTATTATTATTATTATTATTATTATTATTATTATTATTATTATTATTATTATTATTATTATTATTATTTCTGGCCGATTTCTGCTTGGAACCGAGCGAAAGCCAACGCCCGCCCGGGCGAGACGAGCCCCGGCCGCAATCCAAAGGGACTTTTGGCACAAACCCAAAGCGTTCCCCGTTTCCAGCTCCCAGCACCAGCAGCCGCCTGACGAGGGCACTGGCAGCTGCCAACCGCCTTCCGGCAGAAATTCCAATTCCAAGCGCTCCGTTAAGGACCAGGGGATGAATTTTGGGGGGGTTTTCAAGCTCCACCTCCGTGTCTTGGTCTCCTGCCAGGCGCTGCTCGGGGAGGTGAAAGCAGGTGAAAGCCACTCCGGGGATTTTTAGGTCGCTCTTGAGGTTTTTTTGGGTCGTTTTGAATCATTTATGGGCCTTCCTCAACATTGATCTGAGAGCTCGGGAGCCCTCTGGCATCCACAATTCCTTTTCCATTCCCATTTTCCCATTTTCCCATTTTCCCCATTTATTTCCCTTTCCCATTCATTTTCCCTTTCCCGTTTCCCCTTTCCCCTTTTCCTTTCCCATTTCCCCTTTCCCCTTTTCCTTTCCCATTTTCCTTTCCCATTTCCCCTTTCCCCTTTTCCTTTCCTTTCCCATTTTCCTTTCCCATTTCCCCTTTCCCCTTTTCCTTTCCCATTTTCCTTTCCCGTTTCCCCTTTCCCCTTTTCCTTTCCCATTTCCCCTTTCCCCTTTTCCTTTCCCATCTATCTTCCTCTCCCATTTTCCATTTTTTCCCCTTCCCATCCCCGCCCCTGGGAGTGTTCCCATGACAACGGCTCCATGGTGACGATATCCATGGCAACCCCATCCTGCCGCGGCCCTGCTGAATTCCATGGATTTTTTTTAAGATTTTTTTTTCCTCCCGGGATTTCTCAGAGCGCAGCCACAGGTGTGCCAGGGTGAGGAGCAGGAAATTCGGGATATATTTTTAAATATTTTGGATTTATCCCTTTTTTTTTCCGCCTGGGAAGGGGGGGAATTCCCGCATTCCTCCTTTTGCAGAGGGGAAAAAAAAAAAAAAATCAACATTTATCCGGTTCTTTGGGATGGAGATCAGCGCCCAGCCCGGGATAAACTCCCGGGAATGCCAAATCCCGAGGGTGGGGACTCCCGTGTCCCCACCGAGGACTCCCCTGGATGTCACCCGTGCCGGGCTCCGGGTGAAAGGCAGCGCTGAAATTGGCCCGAAATTGGCCCGAAAGTGGCCCGGGATTTATTCCGGGGCTGCAGATGGACGGCAGCGCTCCGAAACTGGCCCGAAACTGGCCCAAAATTGGCCCGAAATTGGCCCAAAACTGGCCCAAAATTGGCCCGAAATTGGCCTAAAATTGGCCCGAAATTGGCCCGAAATTGGCCCAAAACTGGCCCGAAATTGGCCCAGAATTGGCCTGAAACTGGCCCGAAACTGGCCCAGAATTGGCCCGAAATTGGCCCGAAATTGGCCCGAAACTGGCCTGAAATTGGCCCGAAATTGGCCCGAAACTGGCCCGAAATTGGCCCAGAATTGGCCCGAAACTGGTCTGAAATTGGCCCAGAATTGGCCCGAAACTGGCCCGAAATTGGCCCGAAACTGGCCCGAAATTGGCCCGAAACTGGCCCAGAATTGGCCCAGAATTGGCCCGAAATTGGCCCGAAACTGGCCCGAAACTGGCCTGAAATTGGCCCGGGGCTCCGGACGAAAGGCAAAGATCTGAAACTGTCCCGGGATTAATCCCCGGGGCTCCGGGTGGAAATCAGCGCTCAGAAACTGGCCCCAAACCGGCCCGAAGTTGGCCCGGGACTGGCCCGAGATCGAGGCGGGATTAATTGCCGCGGCGGCCGTGCTGCCAAGGCGCGGCTCCGAGCCCAGACTAAGGCTGACCCAGATTCGGAGCAGCGCTGCCGGAAACTGCGGCGAGCGATGCTCCGAGCCAGCGCCCGGCCCTGCCCCTCCTTGCTCTTCTTCTTCCTCTTTTAGGTTTGTTTTCTCTTTTCTTTTATTGTTTCTCTTCCCTGCCTCGCCATATTTCTCTTTTTTTTCCCCGTTTCCTGTTGCCTCTCACCTTTTCTCTTATTTTTCCTCTTTTCTCTTATTTTTTCCCTTTTCCTTCTGCCTCTCATTTTTCCTCTTTCCTCTTATTTTTCCCTCTTTTCTCTTATTTTTTCCCTTTTCCTTCTGCCTCTCATTTTTCCTCTTTTCTCTTATTTTCCCTCTTTTCTCCTATTTTTTTTTTCGCTTTTCCTGCTGCCTCTCCATTTCCCCCTTGTTTGTTTTTTTTTTTTTTCTCTTTTCCTGCTGTCCGTCAGTTTTGGGTTTTTTCTCGTATTTTTTCCTCTCTCCCTGAATTCAGAGCCAGAAGGGCAGGACAGCTGCAGACCCAGGGCCAGGAGTGGCTGAGGAATTCCAGAACTGGGAAATGTCTGGAAAACGACCTGGGGAAATCCAGCTCTTTATCAAATCTCACCCTACAGGTGACAAATCCAAACCCTGCACGCCCGGACACTGATCTACATCCGAATTAGAGGACATCAGTGGCGATTAAATAGGATTTTAATTCAAAACCGAATCGGCTGGATGCGAAGCAGGGACAGCCCCTGCACCTCGCCGGTAACAGTGAGCTAAAAACTCTGTGACCTGCTGGAATTCCACAAAAAAAAAAATCGTTTTGGGATTAAAAAAAAAAAAAACAAACAACAAAAAACAAACAAACAAACAAAAAAAACCCCACTGGCAGAAAAAAAGAAACTTCTGAGAAAACCCAAGCAGAAAACGAGGACTGTGTTTAGTCTGGGATGTTGTTGCCGGGGAGGACTCTTTGTTTTATCCCAAAATATTCACGCGGAGCACACGGAGCTTGGCAGGGAGAATATTTGGGAATAAATATCCGGAGCCTGCGTGCCTGGAGCTCCCCGCTGGAATGCAGAGGGATGTCGGGCAGCCACGGGAGCGGTCAGAGCACAGAACCGGGGGGGGCTGCAAGGCAGGAAGGGGCTGGGGAAAGATGTCGGGTGAGTTGGCGAAGAGAAGAGGGAGGAGGTAAGAGAAAAGTGGTTTTGCTGCCTCTCCGGGGCGGAGTTCCGCCTCATCGCTGCTTTATTCCAGCCGGGATTGCAGCCCTCAGCTCCCGCTCTGCCCTGCCCGGTGGCGCAGGGACAGGGACAGTGCCCTGCCCTATGGGACAGGGACAGGGACAGTGCCCTCCCCTGTGGGACAGGGACAGGGACAGTGCCCTTCCCTGTGGGACAGGGACAGTGACAGTCCCCTCCCCTGTGGCACAGGGACAGGGACAGTGCCCTCCCCTGTGGGACAGGGACAGGGACAGTGCCCTCCCCTGTGGGACAGGGACAGTGACAGTCCCCTCCCCTGTGGCACAGGGACAGGGACAGTGCCCTCCCCTGTGGGACAGGGACAGGGACAGTGCCCTCCCCTGTGGGACAGGGACAGTGACAGTCCCCTCCCCTGTGGCACAGGGACAGGGACAGTCCCCTCCCCCGTGGCACAGGGACAGGGACAGTCCCCTCCCCTGTGGCACAGTGACAGTCCCCTCCCCCGTGGCACAGGGACAGTGCCCTGCCCTGTGGGACAGTGACAGTGACAGTGCCCTCCCCCGTGGGACAGTGACAGTGCCCTCCCCTGTGGGACAGTGACAGTGCCCTCCCCTGTGGCACAGTGACAGTGACAGTCCCCTCCCCTGTGGCACAGGGACAGTCCCCTCCCCCGTGGCACAGGGACAGTGACAGTGCCCTCCCCTGTGGGACAGGGACAGTGACAGTGCCCTCCCCTGTGGCACAGGGACAGTCCCCTCCCCTGTGGCACAGGGACAGTGCCCTCCCCTGTGGCACAGTGACAGTGACAGTGCCCTCCCCCGTGGGACAGTGACAGTCCCCTCCCCTGTGGCACAGGGACAGTCCCCTCCCCTGTGGCACAGGGACAGTCCCTTCCCCCGTGGGACAGTGACAGTCCCCTCCCCTGTGGCACAGTGACAGTCCCTTCCCCCGTGGCACAGGGACAGTGCCCTCCCCTGTGGGACAGTGACAGTCCCTCCCCTGTGGCACAGGGACAGTGCCCTCCCCCGTGGCACAGTGACAGTCCCTTCCCCCGTGGCACAGGGACAGTGCCCTCCCCCGTGGCACAGGGACAGTGCCCTCCCCCGTGGCACAGTGACAGTCCCTTCCCCCGTGGCACAGGGACAGTGCCCTCCCCCGTGGCACAGTGACAGTCCCCTCCCCGGTGGCACAGGGACAGTGACAGTGCCCTCCCCCGTGGCACCGGAGCTGCGCTGAGAGCCGCGCTCTGGGGCTGTGCCCCCCTGGCTGCAGCGCCGGCACTCTGCTGCCCCCTGAGATTCCCTGACCTCTGCCAAGGCGGGGCCTTCTCATGCTGCCCTTGGCCTTCCCATGGTCCATTCCCCATGGTCCATTTCCCATTTCCTATTGTCCATTCTTCATTTCCTATTTTCCATTTCCCACTGTCCATTCTCCATTTCCCATTTCCCAATGTCCATTCTCCATTTCCCATTTCCCATTATCCCATTTGCCATCGTCCCATTTCCCATTCCCCATTTCCCATCTTCCATTGTCCATCGTCCATATCCCATTTCCCATCTCCCATTTCCCATTCCCCATCTCCCATTCCCCATTCCTTTTTCCCATTCCCATTCCCATCCCCATTCCCATTCCCATTCCCATTCCCCATTCCCCATTCCCTTTTCCCATTCCCCATTCCCTTTTCCCATTCCCCATTCCCATTCCCCAACTCCCATTCCCCATTGCTGCCAATTAAACACAAGTTAATCCAACCCAGGATTTGGGTTGTTCTGACACTCCTGGCAGAAGTTTGCAGATTTTCTTTGGTGTGAAGGGAGGAGAGTGAGGCTGGTGGGGGTGGAAATGAATGTCCGGGAAAAAAACCAAACCCAAAAAACCCACACCAAAAAAATTCCCAACCCCAAATCCAGCCCAGCCCCGAGTTTGCTTTGCGGTTTCCTGGTGAATCAGAGGAGAGAAAGGGAGTGGGAAGAGGGAAGAAAAGGCGTTTGCAGAGCCCGGGCCAAAGGCAGCCCCCTCTCCTCCCTCATCCAAGATTTTTATTTCTTCTGGCAGCAAGGAGGAAGGAAACCTCTGCAGACACTGTCCAGCCGCAAGGGCAGGGCAGGCAGAAATACAAACGTGTGTGTGCTCTGAGAAAGGAGAACTGGGGGGGAAAAACTGGCGTTGCTTGGGGAAATGCCGCTTAATTCCATTGATCCTAAACTTCACAAACCCTCTGGACACCTCGGTGTGGGCACAGGCTGAGATGAGCCAAAGTCATTCGGTGGTTTTAGGTGTAGGCCGGGCTTAGGTAAGCCAAAACCCAGAGTTATTTCATGATTTTAGGTGTGAGGTCTCGCTTAGATAAGCCAAAACTTGAAGTTATTCGGTGTTTTTAGGTGTAGGCCAGGCTTAGATAAGCCAAACCCCAAAGTTATTTCATGATTTAAAAAACCCTTTTGGCAGGAGAGGGTTAAGCCCGCCCCAAGCGTCACCTGGCAGAGGTCACTAATAATAATAATAATAATAATAATAATAATAATAATAATAATAAAAAAGTAATAGATATAATGATAATGATAATTATATTAATATTATTATCAATGTTATCAATATTATCAATGCTCCTGGAGCCCATTTGAGGTCAACCCATTGACCCCTTCGATGACCCTGCGGGGTCAGTGCCAGGGCATCCCAAAAAGGATTTTTTTGGCATTTCTGGGAGGAGATGCTGGTCCAGCGCAGAGTCCCTTCATCCTCAGCGGGATCATCCCACAAAACCTCCTGGCAGATCCCTGGGCCAGAAGTGCCCCGTCAGCCCCCGGGACGTGCTTTGCTCAGAGGTGACTCTGGTGAGAAGAGCTGAGCTCTGCTCTGGCCCAGATAAATCTATTTATAGCCAGGGTTCTGCTAATTCCACCCAGAGCTGCGCTGCTGGCACCGCTGCAGGGATAATAAATCCTGTTACCTGTCCTCTCAGCCGCCCTGACCACGCGAAATTCTCCTTCTGCTTCCCTTCCCGGACCACCTCCACTCCCTGCTCATTCCCTCCCCTCTGGAAATTGCCGCTTCGGCCCCCAAAAATTCACACTCCTCACCCCGAAATTCACAGCGTGCGCAGGAGAAACCCAGGTTGAAACAGGTTGGGAAATAATAATTTTAAAGCCGCTCGTATTTAGGTCACGGGGGACAAAAAAAAAAATAAATTAAAGAATTACATGAGGTTGGTGTTAGGTTTTGTGAAGAATAATTCATTTACTGCCCCTCACCCCAAAAATTTGCACTGGAGAAACCCAGGCAAAAACAGGTTGGGAAATAGATAATTTTAAAGCCACTCTATTTATGTAATGAAAAAAAAAATACAATTAAAATGGAATTGTTTTATCACCTGAGGTTGGTTTTGTGAAGAATAATTCATTTACTGCCCCTCACCCCAAAAATTTGCACTGGAGAAACCCAGGCAAAGCCAGGTTGGAAATAACACTTTTAAAGCCACTCCATTTAGGTCATGAAAAATACAATCAAAATGGAATTGTTTTATCACCTGAGGTTGGTTCTGTAAAGAATAATTCATTTACTGCCCCTCTGGCGAGCCAAGGAGCGTGGAGGGGATTTAGCTCATCATTAAAATGTCCCTGTCCTTGGGATTTTGGGTTTTTTCCCTCCTCCCACCAATTGCCTAATGGAGGAACGGCAATAACGAGCTGCTGCCAGCGGTCGGGCTCTCCTGGTTTTGCTCCAGGATAATGGAATAAGCTGGATTTCTAATCTTGACTCAAATCTCCCCACAGATGGCTGCGGGCTCCGGGCAGATGTGGGAGGATGTGCCAGCGTGATCCCGGGAGCAGCAGAGAGTTTCCTGCAGGGAAATCCCAGGTGGAACAGCAGGAACCGGGATGTGGGACACCGAAATCATCTCTGGATTGCTCAGAAGGTGAATTTCTCCTCAAATCCCTCAGCTCCAGCTCCTCTCCCACAGAGCCCCAAGGAGCCACCAGCCCCAAATCCTCTCTCCTTATGATGCCCAACCCTGATTTTCACTCCACAGACCATTCCTGGTGTTTGGAATTCTGGTTTTTTCCCATTTTTCACAGAGCTTTAAGCCGGAACAAGACCCCTAAACCAACTTCCACCGTGTTTTCTCTGAGGTGCAGAGGTGGGAGGCTGTGACCCCGGGAGCGGCAGGGAGTTTCCTGCAGGGAAATCCCAGGTGGAACAGCAGAAACTGGGATCTGGGACATCAAAATCATCTTTCTCTTCCTTATTTTACTCTCTTCTAGTTTGATTTCTTCTAAGGCCTGATGAAAAATCTCTTTTTTCTTTCATGGATCGCTCAAAAATTTGAATTTCTGATCAAATCCCTCAGCTCCAGCTCCTCTCCCACAGAGCCCCAAGGAGCCACCAGCCCCAAATCCTCTCTCCTTAAGATGCCCAAACCTGATTTTCACTCCACAGACCATTCCTGGTGTTTGGAATTCTGTTTTTTTTCCATTTTTCACAGGGCTTTAAGCAGGTACACAACCCCTAAATTACCTTTTCTCCGAGGTAAAATAGAATTCTGCGCCCCCAAATCCTCTCTCTTTACGATCCCCAAACCTGATTTTCACTCCACAGACCATTCCTGGTGTTTGGAATTCTGTTTTTCCCCATTTTCCGCAGACCTTTTGGCAGTCAAGTCACACAACCCCTAAATCAACTTTTAAAGAGATTTCGGTGCCCCCAAATCCCCTCTCCCTTTACAACGCTCAATCCACAGACCATTCCTGGTGTTTGGAATTCTGGTTTTCCCCCATTTTTCACAGGGCTTTAAGCAGGTACACAAGCCCTAAATTACCTTTTCTCCGAGGTAAAATAGAATTCTGCGCCCCCAAATCCTCTCTCTTTACGATCCCCAAACCCGATTTTCACTCCACAGACCATTCCTGGTGTTTGGAATTCTGTTTTTCCCCATTTTCTGCAGACCTTTTGGCAGTCAAGTCACACAACCCCTAAATCAACTTTTAAAGAGATTTCTGTGCCCCCCAAATCCCCTCTCCCTTTACAAAGCTCACTCCACAGACCATTCCTGGTGTTTGGAATTCTGTTTTTTTCCCATTTTTCACAGGGCTTTAAGCAGGTACACAAGCCCTAAATTACCTTTTCTCCGAGGTAAAATAGAATTCTGCGCCCTCAAATCCTCTCTCTTTAAGAAGCCCAAACCCGATTTTCACTCCACAGACCTTTCCTGGTGTTTGGAATTCTGGTTTTCCCCATTTTCCGCAGACCTTTTAGCAGTCACACAACCCCTAAATCAACTTTTAAAGAGATTTCGGTGCCCCCAAATCCCCTCTCCCTTTACAAAGCTCACTCCACAGACCATTCCTGGTGTTCGGAATTCTGGTTTCCCCCCATTTTTCGCAGAGTTTTAAGCGGCTACACACCCTCTAAATTAACCTTTTCCGAGATTTCTGTGCCCAGACTCATCCCAGGCTTTGGCAGCAGAGCCCAGAACGTTCCTGCGCATCGCCGCGAAGCCCCGGTCCCCGTCTGCAACAGGTGAGATGTCGTTTTACACTCTCCCGCCCTTCCCTGAGACGCTGGAGGTGGATGTTTAGACAAGGTTTTGAAGCAGGATGAGTAAGATTGCAGAGTTTGGTTGCCTGGTGTGCTCAGTTGACTTTTTTTCACATTAATATTTAGCAAAAAAAACACCAAAAAAAAAAAAATCAAAAAAAACCAACAACCTGGCAGTTTTCAGGAGGAATGAGATGGGTTTGTTGGTTTTCGGTTTTTTTCCCCTGCACACAAAATTCCCAGTGCTTCCTCTCCTTTCTGCTCAGATTTTTAAGAATTAATTGGAATTGAACCAAATATTTGGGTTTATTGAGTAGTTTGGGGTGCTTTTGGTTTTTTTTTTTCCTCTCCATGATAGCCAGCTCAAGTTCCCGCAGCATGGAGGAGCCACTTGGGGAAGGTCACAGGGATTAAATGACCTCCAGAAGTCTTTTTTTTTTGTTTTTAAATTAATATTTAGCAAAAAAAAAAAAAAAAAAAAAACACAACCCAACCTGGCAGTTTTCAGGAGGAATGATATGGGTTTTTTGGTGTTTTTTTTTCTGCACACAAAAATTCCCAGTGCTTCCTCTCGTTCAGATTTTTAAAAATTTGGAATTGGAATCGAATATTTGAGTTTACTGAGTGGTTTTTTGGTTTTTTTCTCCAAGTTGCCGCAGCATGGAGGAGCCACTTGGGGAAGGTCACAGGGATTAAATGACCTCCAGAAGTCTTTTTTTTGTTTTTAAATTAATATTTAGCAAAAAAACAAAACCAAAACCAAACAAAACAAACCACTCCAACCTGGCAGTTTTCAGGAGGAATGATCCGGGGTTGTTTTGTTTTCTTTTTTTTTTTCTGCACACAAAAATTCCCAGTGCTTCCTCTCGTTCAGATTTTTAAAAATTTGGAATCGAATATTTGAGTTTACTGAGTGGGGTTTTTTTTTGTTTTTGTGGGTTTTTTTCCTCCAAGTTCCTGCAGCATGGAGGAGCCACTTGGGGAAGGTCACAGGGATTAAATGACCTCCAGAAGTCTTTTTTTTTTGTTTTTAAATTAATATTTAGCAAAAAAAAAAAACCACAACCCAACCTGGCAGTTTTCAGGAGGAATGATATGGGTTTTTTGGTGGGTTTTTTTCTGCACACAAAAAATTCCCAGTGCTTCCTCTCGTTCAGATTTTTAAAAATTTGGAATTGGAATCGAATATTTGAGTTTAATGAGTGGTTTTTTGGTTTTTTTCTCCAAGTTCCTGCAGCATGGAGGAGCCACTTGGGGAAGGTCACAGGGATTAAATGACCTCCAGAAGTCTTTTTTTTTGTTTTTAAATCAATATTTAGCAAAAAAAAAAAAAACCAAAACCAAACAAAACAAACCACCCCAACCTGGCAGTTTTCAGGAGGAATGATCCGGGGTTGTTTTGTTTTGTTTTGTTTTTTTCTGCACACAAAAATTCCCAGTGCTTCCTCTCGTTCAGATTTTTAAAAATTTGGAATTGGAATCGAATATTTGAGTTTACTGAGTGGGGTTTTTTTTTTGTTTTTGTGGGTTTTTTTCCTCCAAGTTCCTGCAGCATGGAGGAGCCACTTGGGGAAGGTCACAGGGATTAAATGACCTCCAGAAGTCTTTTTTTTTTGTTTTTAAATCAATATTTAGCAAAAAAAAAAAAAAAAAAACACAACCCAACCTGGCAGTTTTCAGGAGGAATGATATGGTTTTTTTGGTGGGTTTTTTTCTGCACACAAAAATTCCCAGTGCTTCCTCTCGTTCAGATTTTTAAAAATTTGGAATTGAATATTTGAGTTTACTGAGTGGGGTTTTTTTTTGTTTTTGTGGTTTTTTTCCTCCAAGTTCCCGCAGCATGGAGGAGCCACTTGGGGAAGGTCACAGGGATTAAATGACCTCCAGAGGTCTCTCCCAACCTCAATTACTCCAGGATTTAATGGCTTAAAGATGAAAATCCTTCCTCAGCCCTCCTAATGCACTCCTTATGTCATGGATCTGATGATAACGACGGGTTTTTTTTTCCTTCCCCAGATTCTCTTTTTTTCTTCCCCAGGCCCAGGGTGTAAAACAGAGAAAGGGCAAAAAGCTGCACTGAAGGAATTTCAATTTTCACCAGCCCCAGAGGGGGAAAATCCCGATAAAACTTGCAGCAAATTTGTTTCCTAATTGTGGCCCCTCCTGGCGAGGAGGAGATTTTGGCAGGAAATTTTCAGCAGGAAATTTTCAGCAGGAGATTTTGAGCAGGAGAATTTCAGCAGGAGATTTTTAACAGGAGATTTTAGGAGGAGAGTTTAGCAGGAGATTTTTTAGGAGGAAATTTTAGCAGGAGATTTTTAACAGGAAATTCTGAGCGGGTGATTTTTAACAGGAGATTTTGAGCAGGGAGAATTACAGCAGGAAATTTCAGCAGGAGATTTTAACAGGAGATTTTGAGCAGGAAATTATTTTGAGCAGGAAATTTTAACAGGAAGTTTCAGCAGGAGATTTTGAGCAGAAGATTTCAGCAGGAGATTTTTTTAGCTGGAGATTTTTAGCACCACGTCTCCAACGTGGATTTGAGGAAAACCCAGTGAGAGACGCAGGCCTGGAACAACAGCCCAGCCAGCACTGAACACAGGAATATTCTTTTCCTGAGCTGAAGAAAAGGCTCCTTATGTGCCACGAGACCCTTTGGATGACATTTGTTTGCTTTCTTTGACAAGCAAAATGGCTTTATTAAAAAAAAAAAAAAATTAAAAATTTCCCTGGAACAGTTCTGTCTTCTCCCCGAGCGACCTCGGGGGCACCCACAGGGCTGGAGCAGCTCCAGCAGCTTTTGTCGAGATTTCCCCCAGAGGAGCTCAGGGATCTCTTTCAGCACTAAATGCTCTTTATTTCTATTTTATTTCCCTTTTTTTTTTCTCCTCTTTGGCTGGAGCTGGAGCTGGGCTGCCTTTGTTTGGGGCTGAAAAGGCTTTTCCTGCGTCGTGCCCTGCCAGAGCCTGGAGGGACCAACGGGGCAGAGCTGGGTGGCACTTGGGTGACAAGACTTGGGTGACAAGACTTGGGTGACAAGATTTGGGTGACAAGTGACAACCTGGCACCCTCCCAGAGGTGCCAAATGGGGTTTGGCTCTGCCCCAGGGCCACGAAATTGGGATTTTTTTGTTTTTTCCTGGCAGAGCTGGGTGGCATTTGGGTATCCCACCCCAGCAGCCCTGCGGGATCCATAGATTTCCATCCTCCAGGCTGAAAACTCAGCTGAAAATTCAGCTGAAATCCTGCTCTCCCCAATTTCCTGATTTTCATCCCACTCCAGGGGCAGAACAACAGGAGCCAGCCCTGCGGGATCCACAGATTTCCATCCTCCACACTGAAAACTCAGCTGAAATCCTGCTCTCCCTGACTTCCTGCCATCCCACTCCACCACCAAGTCCAGGGGCACAACAACAGGAGGCAGCCCCGCAGGATTTCCATCCTCCACGCTGAAAATTCAGCTGAAAATTAGGCAAAATCCTGCACTCCCTGATTCCCTGCCACCCCACTCCAGCAGCCCTGCGGGATCCACAGATTTCCATCCTCCACACTGAGGATTCAGCACAGATTTCCATTCTCCACACTGCAAATTCAGCTGAAATCCTCCACTCCCTGGCATCCCACTCCAGCACCAAGTCCAGGGGCAGAAAAACAGGAGGGAGCCCTGCGGGATCCACAGATTTCCATCCTCCACACCGAAAATTCAGCCGAAAATTCAGCTGAAATCCTGCGCTCCCCGATTTCCTGATTTCCATCCCACTCCAGGGGCAGAACAACAGGAGCCAGCCCTGCGGGATCCACAGATTTCCATCCTCCACACTGAGGATTCAGCACAGATTTCCATCCTCCACACTGAAAACTCAGCTGAGAATTCATCTGAAGTCCTGCTCTCCCTGATTTCCTGCCATCCCACTCCACCACCGAGTCCAGGGGCACAACAACAGGAGGCAGCCCCGCAGGATTTCCATCCTCCACGCTGAAAATCCAGCGGAAAATTCACCCGAAATGCCGCGCTCCCCGATTTCCTGGCCTCCCACCCATCCCTCCACCCCCGCAGCCGAGGTGGGAGCTCCGGGAGCAGAGATGAGAAGGAAAAGCCCACGAGGCTGGATGTGCCACCTCCCCGCCCCGTGGCCGCACAAATCCCCAAATCCCGGAGTTTTCCAGGGTCTGGGTCCCGCTCTCCGAGCTGGCAGCATCCCACAGTTTCGTGCTTTTATCTCCCGATAAATCCCCCGTGAGACAGCGGCACATCGGGAGCTCGCCTTGTTCCGAACTCCCCGGCTCAATCTGGCTCGGGGAATAAAGGCGGGATGTGTCCCTCCACAAAAATAAAAATAAAAAATAAAAATAAAAATGTCATTTTGCTGTTTTCGCAAATGACAGGTGGGCAGATGCCGGCAGGAAGTGTGGGGAGGGTGGGGAAAGGGAATGGGGAAAGGTGAGGAAGGGAAAGGGGGAAAGGGGAAATGGGGGAAGGGGAAAGGGGAAAGAGGGAAATGGGAAATGGGGGAAAGGGGAAAGAAGGGATGGAAGGGGAGAGAAAAGGAGGAAAAGAGGGAAGGGAAGGGAAGGGAAGGGAAGGGAAGGGAAGGGAAGGGAAGGGAAGGGAAGGGAAGGGAAGGGAAGGGAAGGGAAGGGAAGGGAAGGGAAGGGAAGGGAAGGGAAGGGAAGGGAAGGGAAGGGAAGGGAAGGGAAGGGAAGGGAAGGGAAGGGAAGGGAAGGGAAGGGAAGGGAAGGGAAGGGAAGGGAAGGGAAGGGAAGGGAAGGGAAGGGAAGGGAAGGGAAGGGAAGGGAAGGGAAGGGAAGGGAAGGGAAGGGAAGGGAAGGGAAGGAAAGGAAAGGAAAGGAAAGGAAAGGAAAGGAAAGGAAAGGAAAGGAAAGGAAAGGCAGAGGGGCCTCCAGCTCGGTCCCAGCACGCTGGTGGCTGTTGGTGACGCTCCGGGGCGAGGTCAGGGCGCGGGGACAAACCCACACTTCCTGCCCAGGCCGGGTTTATCAGAGAACAAAGCGGGGACTCTGCACAGAGACTGAGCTGTGGGAACACCGGCGCGGCCCTGAGCTGGAGCCCAGCGCCAACAAGGACAGGGCTCCAAGGGCTGCGGCTGCTGCTCAGCCCCGACCCTGCCAAGGCTCAGCACCCTGGAGGATGCCTGAAGTTTTCTCTGTGATGTATTCCGGGTTCTGCGGTGCCCAGGGGTGCAGCTCTGAGCTCACAGTCAGTGTCACTCAGCTCTGCACACAGCAGGGACACAAAACAAATCCTTTCCCTGCTGCACACCAAAAACAGCAACGACAAGTTCCCAGGCCCAAAAGCACAAACGAGGGTGGGCTGGAGGGAGGAACAAGAAGGATGGGACCTCACAACCTGAAGTAATCGGAGAATTAAACCCCAATATGCAAATGGACCAAAACCTATAAAAGTGTGAGACCTCATGACCGGTCATCCATTTTGTGCCCATTTTGTGTCCATTTTGTGCCCATTTTGTGCCCATTTTGGGTCCATTTTGTGCCCATTTTGTGTCCATTTTGTGCCCATTTTGTGCCCATTTTGGGCCCATTTTGTGCCCATTTTGGGCCCATGTTGGGTCCATTTTGTGCCCATTTTGGGTCCATTTTGTGCCCATTTTGGGTCCATTTTGTGCCCATTCTGGGTCCATTTTTTGCCCACTTTTTGCCCATTTTGTGCCCATTTTGGGTCCATTTTGGGCCCATTTTTTGCCCATTTTTGCCCATTTTGTGTCCACCTCGTGTGCAGCCCTGGCCAGGCTCCTGTCCTGCCCAAGGCGGATCCTTTAAAGCCTTTCCATAAATCTCCCCTTTACCCAGCCTCTATTCCAGCTCACCCTTCAAGGCACCACAGGGATCCCCCACCAAACCCCGCCACACCCGCTGGGTGCTGAGCCCTGTCCCTTTTATTCCCGTTTATTCCCCTTTTATTCCCATCAAACCCCCTCTGGCCTCACCCCAAGCCCTGGAATCACACTGCCCGTGAGCGGCAGCACTTCCCAAAGAGAATGGGAAGGATTTAAAGCCAGCCTGGGGGGCTGCAGGGGAGGGATTATCTCACCCTCTGATGTGATAGAATCTGTTTAGACGGTGCCACTCGAGGCTGATTAAAGGGCTGAGCAGCGAGCGCTCGGCGCCCGGGACGTGCCACCCCCCGAGCCACGGTGACGTCAGGCCTGGAATCCTCTGGAATGAGGATTGAGGGTTGATCCCACCGGGATGGGCACAACGTGGGGGGTTCTCTCGCTTTTGGGGTCGGGGACGCCAGGATGGAAAAGCCCTGGAGGCCACCAGGAGCCATCCCCACCCTGTCACCGACCGCCCTCGGACACCTCCTCCAGCCCTTTCCCTGGAGAAATTCCTGACCAACCCCAAACTCACATTTTTACTTGGGGTCTCTACATTTGGAAGCTTTTCCCAGTGGAACCCTGGATTTTTTTTTGTTTAATTTTTTTTTTTTTAAATTTTTGTTTTGTATTTGTATTTGGGCCTGCACGCACAAGATTTTTGAGGATTTTTCTGGGCCTGGAATTCTCACACAGCAGAATGTTCTCCCTTCCCTTCAAGGAGAGGAGGCCAAGCCAACTCTTCCTGCAGAGGAGGTGAAGCGAGGAGCGAGGAGCTGAGGTGTGGGAGGCTCTGAGAACATCCCACGCTGCATTTGTTTAGTTAACCTCAAACCCCCCCGTGGGTTCAGAACACACCTACAGCCTCTCCAGACTTTTTTTGGATTTTTTTTTTTTTTTCCCTTCCTGTAAATCAAATTCTCCGAGCTGAATTCTGCCCTGGATTAAAAAACAGTGGCCAGAGGAGAGGGTGACGTGCAGAAAGAAATCAGAAAGAAATCAGAAAGAAATCAGAAATAAAGCGACTTGCGGATGTGCTGCTTCAACACAAACCCTCTCCAAAAACAAAAAAAACCCCAAAAAAGCCAAAACAAGCACCCACCCAGAGAAAAGCCTGGAATCCTTTCCCAGGAGCTTGTGCAGGGGCAATTCTCCTGCTTCATTTGCTGCTTTGGGGAGCAGTGAGGGGTAAATCAGCTCCTGCAGCGACACGTGGGGCTGGCTCAGGGCTGCCCTTGACCCCTCTTGGGGGGGTTTTTGTGTCCCTGGTGGGTCCTTTCCAACCTGGGCTGTGATTCAGCCCCAGTTCAGCTCCAACTCAACCCAAATTCACCTCGAATTCACCTCAAATTAATTTCCAGTTCACAGCCCAGGAACTCCTGCGAGTTCCTGCGGGGCTGGAGTTGGACTGCGTGGTCCTGGTGGGTCCTTTCCAACTTGGGCTGTGATTGAGCCCCAGTTCAGCCCCAGTTCAACCCAAATTCACCTCGAATTCACCCCAAATTCACCTTTAATTCACCTCTAATTTACCCCAAATTTACCTCCAATTCCCGTCCAGTTCAGCCCCAATCCACCTGCAATTCATCTCAAATTCATCCCTAATTCACCTTCAATTCACCATTAATTCATCCCCAATTCCCCTCTAATTCATCCCAAAGTCACCCCAAATTTATCTCCAATTCATCCCCAATTCACCTCAAATTCACTCCCAATTCACCTCCAATCTCCCTCTAATTCACCTCCAATCTCCCTCTAATTCATCCCCAAATTCACCTCTAATTCATCCCCAATTCCCCTCTAATTCATTCCCAAATTCCCCCCAAAATCCCCCCAAATTCCCCCCAAACTCACCTCCAATTCACTCCCAATTCACCTCCAATCTCCCTCTAATTCATCCCCAAATTCACCTCTAGTTCACCCCAAATCCACCTCCAATTCACCCCAAATTCACCTCTAATTCACTCCCCATTTCACCCCCAATTTCCCTCGAATTCACCCCCAATTCCCCCCCCAGCCTGGGATTAAGGAACACAATTCCCATTTCTCCAACACCCTCCAGGCAGGGAAATCCCACCCCTCAAATTCTCGCCCAGCTCCACGATTTTAACTCCGCAGCTCCCCAAAGAAAGGGAAAGCAGCAATCACAAAGCTGCTGGAAGGTAAAAAACAACAACAACAAAATCTCATTTTTCCATTAGCCGGCCGTGCTTCCTCCTTCCCTTCTCCCTCCTCCAAGCCTGGAATTTGTTGTCAAAGAGGGAACAAGTTCTGGTTCCCTTTCCTTTCCCCACAGGAGCATTCTGTTGGGTTTTTTTTTTTTTTTTTAACATTTCCTCTCCTCCACCCTCATTTTTGGAGCAAACCTTCGATAGGAACCACCCCAACCCCGGGCAGAGCCAACAATAACAACAACAACAAAAAAAATCCCCCCCAAAAAAATCCCAATAAAATTGTGGAACAAACACTTGGGGAAAGTTTCACTCAGCAAATAAATGCCTGGAATCACAATCCAGCCCTCAGACAGAGAGGAGAGCAGCGAGCAAACAAGCGAGAAAACCCTCAAGCTCAGAGGAAACATTTCGTCCTGTCCTCAAAATCCAACCAGACTCGGACTGCAGGTCCCTTTCAAGGGCTCTTTTCTTTATCCCAGATAACCAAGCAGCAGCAGCAGCCCTGGCTTGGCTTTTAAGCAAAGACAGAAAAAAAAAAAACCCTCCTGGTTCTGTGGCCTTCCTGTTGCTGAAGAAAAAATGAAAAAAAAAAAAAGAAAAAAAATTCATGCTGTGGCTGAAATTTCATAGTTATGAGAGCAGGCTTTAAAGGGGCCGGAGCTGGTTCAGAACAGGCTGGGACTCCAAAGTTTGGGGTTTGCTCCTTCCTCCAGAGCAGCACCCCAGGACTCTCCCAGCGCAGATTTTTCCCAGCCCAGTTTCAGGTTGGGTTTGGGTTGGGGAATCGAAGCGATTTCGTCGTTTGATTTTGAAATGGAGGGTGGGAGGTGCCGTGTGTGAGCTGGGGCCAGGCTGTGACAAACTCGGGGACAGCCCGGGGACAGCTGCAGCCAGCCCCCGAATCCCTCCTGCAGCTCTGGTTACAGCTCCCAGCCTTCCTCCTCTCCAAGCTTTTCCAGCTGCTCCCTGTAAGCCCTGACACCAAACTGGAGCCTCCAGCCTCGTTCCCTCCACTCTGAACAAACCAGGATGTGTCCCACGAACCAGGAATTGTCACCCTGACACCAAACTGGAACCTCCAGCCCCGTTCCCTCCACTCTGAACAAACCAGGATGTGTCCCACGAACCAGGAATTGTCACCCAGACACCAAACTGGAACCAGGAATTGTCACCCAGACACCAAACTGGAACCAGGAATTGTCACCCAGACACCAAACTGGAACCAGGAATTGTCACCCTGACACCAAACTGGAACCAGGAATTGTCACCCTGACACCAAACTGGAGCCTCCAGCCTCGTTCCCTCCACTCTGAACAAACCAGGATGTGTCCCACGAACCAGGAATTGTCACCCTGACACCAAACTGGAACCAGGAATTGTCACCCAGACACCAAACTGGAACCTCCAGCCCCGTTCCCTCCACTCTGAACAAACCAGGATGTGTCCCACGAACCAGGAATTGTCACCCAGACACCAAACTGGAACCAGGAATTGTCACCCAGACACCAAACTGGAACCTCCAGCCTTGTTCCCTCCACTCTGAACAAACCAGGATGTGTCCCACGAACCAGGAATTGTCACCCAGACACCAAACTGGAACCTCCAGCCTCGTCCCCTCCACTCAGAGCAGCGTGGCCAGGCCAGGACGTGTCCCACAAACCGGGAACTGCTGGGAAAAGTGACCCAGAGGATCCTCCAGCGCGTGTTTAACGAACTCTGGAGCTGTAATGGAATTTGCAGCTCCCTGATCCCTACATTAGCAGTGCTTTATTCCTTATCCAGCGATTACAGGGCACGGCTGAACCGCCCTCCTGACGGAGCAGAACCCGGCAAAAAAAACCCAGATTAACGGGGGCTGTGTCACTGGGAACGCTGGGAAAAACCAGGAAAACCCTCCAGGGCACAGCCCAGCAGAAGGATTCTCGGCTGGATGATGCTGCTGAGGCTCCAAAACCCCCCATCCTTCCCGCAGGGATGTGGGATGAAGGTGAGCAGATGGCTCCTGTCACACAGGAGACGTTCCCTGCGCTGCTGCTGGAATTCCAGGCTCTCCAAACCCAAAGGAAAGAGCAGGAATAAATGATGGATCAGGGCTGGAGGTGCTTTGTCACGGCAGACATGAATTATTGCACAGGTTCACACGCACGGGGGAGGGGGGGTGGGGGGACTCATCCTCTGCCGGAACAAAGGAGCTGCTGGAAGGAATCAGAGGGAATTTCATCAGCCTCTGGATTCTCCAGGCTCCACTCTCACCAGCCTGGCAGAAATAAAGATGTATTTAGGGGCTTCACAAAGAGATATTCAGGACGGACAGGGTGGGAGACAAAACCAGGAGAGGGATTAAATCCTCATTCCACGGGGAAAGCTTCACACAGAGATGTTTGGGGTCTTCCCACAAATTCCCCGGGATGGAGACAAAACCAGGAGAGGGATAAAATCCTCATTCCATGGGGAAAGCTTCACACAGAGATGTTTGGGGTCTTCCCACAAATTCCCCGGGATGGAGACAAAACCAGGAGAGGGATAAAATCCTCATTCCATGGGGAAAGCTTCACACAGAGATGTCTGGGGTCTTCCCACGGTGATACCTGGGGTCTTCCCACTGAGATATTTGGGGGATGGATGGACAGGATGGGGGACAAGACCAGGAGAGGGAACAAATCCTCATTCCGTGACAAAAGCTTCCCACGGAGATATCTGGGGTCTGGAAGGACAGGATGGGCAGCTGTAACTGGGACAGTTTTGCTTTGGCTTCTCCCTCTCTCAGCCTCTTTGACTTTGGAAACTCAGTGATGAAGAGATAAGAGAGAGATAAGAAAGAGAGAGATAAGAAGTAAAAGAGATGGGAAATAAAGAGATAAGAAAGAACGACAGGTATTAGGACGGATCCAGGTGATTTCAAGCTGCTTTTATGATAATTTCTCCTCTCTGGTGCTGCTGGAGCAGGAGCCGGGCTCGTTTAGATTCAGGCTCTGTGTGGGTGTCCTGTCACCAACACTGGGGGCCCTGCTTCCAGAAGAACAAAACCCAATTCCAAATCAATGCCAAAATCCATTTTTTTTTACATCGATTTGGCTCAACAAACGAACACCCCCGGCCCTCCTGCACTCCAGATTTGCTTTTAAGTAGCAGGTTAATAAGTTTGGCTGCCCTCCGAGTGCCTGGCGATGGTGTTCAGGGTCAGCTGGACTCATCACACCGAATTTTATAATTTTTTTTTTTTCCCCTGTGGAGGCCTTTGCTGACACATGCACCCAGCCCTCAGAACTGGTTCTGCTGGCTCTGAACTCATCTAATTCCACCTCTTTATCACGCTCAGCCACATCAGCTTGACTCAGGGTTTTAATTCTTCCCGCTGTGTGTGGCTGGAACGCCCCAGTCAGAGCTGGAAAATCCCACCCCAAACGTTCTCGTTTTTCCACTTCCCTTTCCTCTGGCAAGCGACTTTTTAAAATTCCCCTTTTTTAAAAAAAATTTCCTGGAGCTGGAATTGCATCCCTGCCCCCTTCCCTGCCTGAGGAGAGCCACGGCAAGGAGCAGACGAATGTCCCTGGGGAAAGCTCTGCTCCAGGAGATCCTGGGAATGCGTGAACCAGGTGGGACCTCAATCCCAAATCCTCTGAGTCCCTGGGTTGGCCGCCTCTTCAGAACTACGAGAATTTTTTATTCTTTAATATTATTATTTTTATTTATTATAAAATAAAATTATTCGTTTATAATATTTATTCTTTAATATGTTATTATTATTATCTTTAATTTTATTCTTAATTTTAAAAATATTATTCATTTTTTCATGTCTGTGAATACTTTGCTTGCGAAATAATCAGTTCCCCCTGGGAATATTGCTGGAGCTCATTTCCAGCTGGGGTTGGTGATGAAGTCACAGGGATGGGTTTGGGGTTTGGGATTTGGGGGGGAGAACCCCCAAAATCCTCCAGGGTCACATCCCAGCTTGTCCCAAACCCCACCAGCCTGGCCTTGGACACTTCCAGGCTCTTCCGTCTCTGGAAATTTTCAAGGTTGGACAAACCCACAGCTTCTCCAGCCTTCACTATTTAATTTTTTTTTTTTTTTAAAAAGAATGAATCAAGGAATCACAAAACCCTTTAGGTGAGAAAGGACCTTAAAAACCACCTGCTTCCAACCCCCAAAATGATCGCATTTATCCATCCAAGCTGTTCCTTAAAGAGTCAAGACAGCAATAAATCCCTTTTTTTTTTTTTTTTTTTCAGCACTCCAAGCCACCAGCTTCCCCCGACAAGCCAAAAAACTGTTCCTAGATTTCCCCCCGAACTCCTCGTGGGAGATAAAGAAGCCACGTTATCTGCCGGGGCCGCACTCGCATGTGCCAGAACAGGTCCTGCCAGGTCATTAAACTGTTTACTGGAGCTGCAGGCACGCCTCTACAAGATGCCTGGCAGAAAATCAGCTCGATCCGCCGAGCTGGGAGGTGAGACACCTTCGAATCACGGGGTTTAAAACATTAAAACAAACAAACGAAACAAAACAAAAAAAAATAATTACGATTTTCTTGGTAAGAACTGGGATTTCTAAAGTGGGAAGCAGCGAGGGCGTCCTGAGGGTGGATTTGACACGGAGTTGGAGGTGATTGTTAATTATTGGGAGATGCTTAGGATGCTTAATCTGGTGTTTGTTCATCCTGGGAAATTTCTTTTTTTTTTTAGGGTTTTTTTTTGGTGTTTTTTTTGGGGGGGAGGTTTTTTTGCTTTTTGGTTTTGGGGTTTTTTTTGGTGGGTTTTTTTTTTTTTTGTTGTTGTTGCTGTTTTTTTGTTTTGGTTTGGTTTTTTTGGTTTGGTTTGTTTTTTGGTTTTCTGGGCGTTTTGGGTTTTTTTTTTTAGGTTTTTTTGAGGTGTTTTTTGGTTTTTTTTTCCTCCTTGCATGCGGCCAGCAGAAGACAATTTAATTATTTCAAAGGCTCTTCATGGAGGAGAACAAACCAGTTGGAAATCACGGCCCACAAACCTCCTCTGGGAAGAGCAGAGGGGCTCTGTGGGCGCAGCAGGAAAAGGAGGAAAAGGAGGAGAAGGAGGAAAAGGAGGAAAAGGAGGAAAAGGAGGAAAAGGGGGAAAAGGAGGAAAAGGAGGAAAAGGAGGGTGATCCCTACACCGCGATGGGAAACCTGGATTGAATTTTTTGCCTCCACAAACTTTCCTTGTGGCAAAGAACTTCAATTTTTGCTGAGCCTCTGCTGAGGACGTGGGGCCTTCTCTCACCTCGTTTTTATTTCTATTTTTTTTTTTTTTACCTATTGATGTATTTTACTTCTTTATGTTTTAGGGACACACCATGTCTTGTGGGAGCAGTCTCACATCCAAAGGCTCTCTAGCCTTCCCAACAAATAATTACAACAAAAGAACTAATTAAAGACCAGGAAGGAAGGAAGGAAGGAAGGAAGGAAGGAAGGAAGGAAGGAAGGAAGGAAGGAAGGAAGGAAGGAAGGAAGGAAGGAAGGAAGGAAGGAAGGAAGGAAGGAAGGAAGGAAGGAAGGAAGGAAGGAAGGAAGGAAGGAAGGAAGGAAGGAAGGAAGGAAGGAAGGAAGGAAGATACAGGAAGAGGCTAAACCCTGCAGCCTTTGAGAAAGCCTGAATAATTACACTTGGTTATTTTTTTTTCCCCTTCTAATGTCAAGATTTCTCAACATTCGAGGTGCAAAGCCTGAATAATTCAACACGGTCCATCTTTTTCCTCCTAATGTCAGGATTTCTCAATATTCAAGGTGCAAAGTCTAAATAATTCGACTTGCTCCTTCTTTTCCCCCCTCATGTCAGGATTTCTCAATATTCGAGGTGCAAAATCTAAATAAGTCCGCTCGGTCCTTCTTTTTTCCTCCCCAATGTCAGGATTTCTCAGTATTCCCGGTACAAATTCCGAATAATACGACTTGGCCCACCCTTTTCCTCCTAACATCAGGATTTCTCAGTATTCGAGGTGCTCACAGTTTAAATATTCCCCTGCTGCACAGACCCGAGCTCGTTCCTCCGGCCTAATCTCTTGTTCTCCCTCGAACAGTCAGACTGTGTCTGGCCACGGGGGGAAATAGTTCATAATTCCGGGCTTAAATAAGTGGCTTTTGATAAAGGTCCAAGGGAGAGCTCTGAGAGCTGTTTTGTTTTTTATGGAACGGAGCAGACAGAGCAGAATGATGTTGCCTGCATGCTAAGAAACTTGGCCCCGAGCCCACACACACTGACACACACACACTGACACACACACAACCACGGGCAAAATAAATAAATAAGCACATCAATCAAACGCTGGCGTCACCAGGAAAAGGGTCACTGCCATGTGGGACATCTGGACAGTGAAGTCACAGCCCTGGCCGGCTGCCACCGGGCCCTTCACATGCTCTGCAGCACAATGGGATGGAATGACAGGCCAAAAAATTTATATATAAAAAAAAATCAAATTATTGGGGGGGGGGGGAGGATTAAAAAAAAGAAAGGTGGATGAATCCTAAGTGAGGATTAAAGCGAAGGGTTTCCCACCTAACTTGTGGCTGATGGGAAAAGTGCCGCGATTCCAGCGGCAGCCCGGGCGGGACCAAGCTGTCACCTCACCTGCCAGCAGCGGGATCCCAGTGCCCGCAGGATTCCAGAGGAACCACGTGCGGGAGGACCCTCCCCACATCCCCGCCCGCAGGAGGGGAAGGAGGCGAGCTCGCCCAGGTGTTACCGACAGCTCCCCGCAACCACAAAAGGACAATTTGACAGCCCCAGCCCCAGACCGCTGCAGCCCTTCCGGATGGAGCCCAGATAAATCATTTTTAAACGCGCTTCCAACAAAACGCCGGTTGCATTTGTTGGGGGTTTTTTTGGTTTTGGTTTTGGGTTTGGTTGTTTTTTTTTTTTCGTAACAAACAAAAAAAAAGATGGAGATGGAACACCACGAAATAGCAGCAGGAAGCGGAGACACCCCCCAGACGACTCCTTCCCCTGCACACACACAGGCAGCCCGAGCGGCTCCCGCAGGCTTTTGTCTGTATTTTCCTCATGCAGACACACAGCGCTGAGGCGGCGGAAGCTTTCCCCTGTGGAAGCAGCTCCGCTCTTTTTTTTTTTTTTTTTTTTTTTTTTTTCTCTTTTTTTTTCTGTTTTCCCTCGATAGCAGCGGCACATCGGAGCCCCATCCAGCCGGGATGCTGCCGGCACAATGGAGCATCATCCACCAGCGCCCGGAGCGTGGCCGCTCCTTCCCCTCCAGCCCCAGCAATTTCTGCCTTTCTGCCTTTCTGCAGCGGCCTGATGTGGATGAGAGCACAGCCAAAGCCGGAGCCTTTGTTGTCGCAGCCCAGATTCCTTCAAGACCGCTAAAAATAATAATAATATAATAAAAAAAAAAAAAAATCCACCCTCCGAGAGACGGGAATGTGACCGCATGGAAAATGAGTGTATTCCGCGGGCGGGTCCAGTCGGTCAGCGCCGCCCGGCCGAGCCCCGCGGGGTGATGATGCCCGCTCGCCCCGCTCCCAGCGGGATCCGGCGCTGGCCAACCCTAAAATAATCCCCGATTTTTTCATCTGCCAAGCGGCCCCGAAGGCGGCGGGGGGATGGAGGGATGTGGGGTTCCGCAGGGTGGGACGCGGGGTAGGGCAGGGATGGGGGGACACGGCAGGGAGGGATGCGGGGAACGAAGGAGGGATGCGGGAGGGATGCGGGCAACGCCTGCGGCCGGCGGCATCCCCGGCTGGGCGCGCCGGGCCCCGGCTGCAGCCCATCCGCGGGCCCGGGGCTGCGGGGCCGCTCCCTCTGCCCGGGCGGGGCCCTCGCCCGTCCTTCCCCGAGCCGTTCCCGGAGCGGCCTCTGGGCTTACCGGAACCGGGGCGAGTCCTTGATGCACTCCTCGAACTCCACGGTCATCCTGCCGGCTCGGCCGCGCTGCGCTCAGCGGAGGAAGCGCATCGCCCGCCGGCTCCGAGACAGCGGAGCGCCCGCCCCCCGCACCGGCCCGCCTCCCGCGGCACGGCACCGGCACCGGCACCGGGAACAGCCCAGCCTCCCACGGAACCGGCCACAGCCCTGACACGGCACCGGTAGAGAACGGCGGATACGGCACCGGCCACAGCCCAGCCCCGGGTACCGGCCCGCCTCCCGCGGCACCGACACGGCCCCGGCACGGCGGTGAGTCAGAACGGACCCGCCTCCCGCAGCCCCGGCACAGCCCCGGTACAGCCCCCGGTACAGCCCCGGGTACAGCCCCGGTACAGCCCCCGGTACAGCCCCGGGTACAGCCCCGGTACAGCCCCCGGTACAGCCCCGGGTACAGCCCCGGGTACAGCCCCCGGTACAGCCCCCGGTACAGCCCCGGCACAGCCCCCGGGTACAGCCCCCGGTACAGCCCCCGGTACAGCCCCGGTACAGCCCCCGGTACAGCCCCCGGTACAGCCCCGGCACAGCCCCGGTACAGCCCCCGGTACAGCCCCCGGTACAGCCCCGGTACAGCCCCCGGTACAGCCCCCGGTACAGCCCCCGGTACAGCCCCCGGTACAGCCCCGGTACAGCCCCCGGTACAGCCCCCGGTACAGCCCCGGGTACAGCCCCGGTACAGCCCCCGGTACAGCCCCGGGTACAGCCCCGGTACAGCCCCTGGTACAGCCCCGGGTACAGCCCCGGTACAGCCCCGGTACAGCCCCCGGTACAGCCCCGGGTACAGCCCCGGTACAGCCCCGGATACAGCCCCCGGTACAGCCCCGGGTACAGCCCCGGTACAGCCCCGGTACAGCCCCCGGTACAGCCCCGGTACAGCCCCCGGTACAGCCCCCGGTACAGCCCCGGTACAGCCCCTGGTACAGCCCCCGGTACAGCCCCCGGTACAGCCCCCGGTACAGCCCCGGGTACAGCCCCCGGTACAGCCCCCGGTACAGCCCCCGGTACAGCCCCGGCACAGCCCCGGTACAGCCCCGGTACAGCCCCCGGGTACAGCCCCCGGTACAGCCCCCGGTACAGCCCCCGGTACAGCCCCGGTACAGCCCCGGTACAGCCCCGGTACAGCCCCGGGTACAGCCCCCGGTACAGCCCCGGGTACAGCCCCGGGTACAGCCCCCGGTACAGCCCCCGGTACAGCCCCGGTACAGCCCCCGGTACAGCCCCCGGTACAGCCCCCGGTACAGCCCCGGCACGGCTCCGGAACGCCTCCCGCACACCGGACACGGCACGGACACGGCACGGACACGGCCCTGAGCCCGCTCCTGGACACCGGACACGGCACGGACACGGCCCTGAGCCCGCTCCTGGACACCGGACACAGCACGGACACGGCCCTGACCCCCTCACAGACACTGGACATGGCACGGACACGGCCCTGAGCCGCCTTCCAGAGCACGGACACGGCCCTGATCTCCCTCCTGGACACTGGGTCACTGGGCACGGCACGGACACAGCCCTGACCATCTGACCCCCTCCGGCACACTGGACACAGCCCTGACCCGCTCCTGGACACCGGACACGGCCCTGACCCCCTCCTGGACACCGGACACGGCCCTGACCCGCTCACGGACACCGGACACGGCCCTGACCCCCTCCTGGACACCAGACACGGCCCTGACCCCCTGACGGACACCGGACACGGCCCTGACCCCCTCCTGGACACCGGACACGGCCCTGACCCGCTCACGGACACCGGACAGGGCCCTGACCCCCTGACGGACACCGGACACGGCCCTGGCCCCTCGGCCCCCCGGCTGCGCTGGGTGGGTGACACAGGACGCGTCCCCCCTCCTCAGATCCGCGGATTCTATCAGGCTGGGAGTGACCTCAGGGATCCCCGGAATCCTCGGGGCCGGGGAGAGCTGGAAGGTCAGCTCAGCACCCCCAAGCTGCATCAGCCAGGGCTCCTCCAGGGAGGGGGACCCCCCGGCTCCCTGGGCGGCCATTCCAGAGGCTGGGCACCCCAAGTTTTTCAGGAATCTCCCGTCTTGGCTTCCTCTCATCCACGGCAGAAGAGACCCGGCCCCCCAAACACCCCCTCCTGTCCCCTCCTGTCCTCTTCTCAAGGCTGAGCAAAGCCAGCTCCCTCAGCTGTTCCTCCAAAGCCATTTTTAGCCCTCTGAGAGCCTCGCTGGCCTCCCCTGGCCGCGCTCCAGCCCCTCAGTGTCCCTTTTAAAGTGAAACCAGTGACTCCAAGCAGCTCCACCTTGTCGCCCAGACCTGGCACTGAGTGCCACACCCGGTCTTCCCTTAAAAAACCTGCGGGGATGGGGACTCCAGCACCTCTCTGGGAAGCCCATTCCAATATCCAACCACCCTTTCTACGAAGGAAATGTTGCCTACTCCTCGTATTTGGGTGAGGATCAGAAGACACTGGGGACAGGTGTCCCTGTGCCACCAGCTCAGGAGGGTTGTGACAACCTCAGGGGCAGCTGGTCGTGTCAGGGAAGAATTATTTTTTTACCACGAGGGTGTGAAAACAACGTCAAAGATTGCCCAGAGAGGCTTGGCTGGAAATATTCCTATTTCCAGCAAACATCCAAGGTCAGGGTGAGAAAACCGACCTGGTGCACGGTGACCCTGCTCGTGGCCGAGGGTTGGAATAGCCGAATTTAAACTTCCCAAATCCAACCCATTCCAGGATTTCCAGGCAGGATTTCCAGGCAGGATTGTGTGTGCACTGCAGGAAGAATAAACCCAACGGTGCAATTCCATAACCAGCAGCAGCAGGATTGGCATCAATCCTGTCCCTCCTTCATCCAGTTTTTAATTTCCTATAATAACCTAGTTGTCCATTTTCCATAAACAATAAATTTGCTGCAGATAAATCTGCGGGGATCACCCGGGGAAAGGAGCACGTCTGGGTTTGTGGGTCCAGGCTGAGCTGAACTCCATCGCCACAGGAACAGGCAACCGAAGTGTGGTGTGGCTAAATGAGATTAATTAGTCCTGATCTTCCCACCCACCCAGCACCACAGACACAACAGCAGCAACCACATCGTTCACTGAGGGTTTTGGATGAACTTTCTGTGAACTGACAGAAGGGCCTGAAGTGGGAATGCCGCGTTTGAAGGAAATCCTGCGCCTAAACTGAAGAAACACCAGGCCCAGGGGTGTCTGAATCCCTGGCGGTGTCACAAAGAGCCCTCACTCAGCCATGGACAGGAACGGCGATGAAATGAGGTGTTTAATGCCATTTTTGCGCACAAATTACAGTCAAAATCCGCCTCTACATCAGGCTCTTGTAGCCAGGCCTTGTTTTGGCGGCCACAGCCGAGAGTGAGAGCACAAATCCGAGTTATTTACCAGAGTTATCAGAAGCTGGAGTGTCCTGAGGAATTCAGGGAAGGAGTTGGCCCTGGCAAACCCCAGGAGAAGGAGCAAGGTGACCTCGTGGCCTCTGTTCTGTGTGGTTTCACGGAGGTCAAACCAAGCCAAAGCTCCTTTTCCCTGGTGCTTCCAGTGGTGCCTTTTTGGGGCTACCTAAAACCAGAGGCCAGACAAAATTAGGAGAATAAAAAGCAGCTGTATTTATCGAATGAGTTGTATTTACTGAGGGGCCTTCAGGAGCATTTAGGGCAGGTGAAGCCCAACCCAGAAATGGAGCACGGGTTTTCACACTTTTAGAAGTTGGGTCCATTTGCAGATTGGGGGTTAATCCTCCAACTGCAGCTTGAGGTAATGAAGGAATTTACCCCAAGTTTGCTGCCCCCCAACTGACTTTTATTTCAATTTCTCAGGGCCTGAGGCAGTGAGGTGCCCTTGACCCCCAGGCCTGGGGAGGAACGGTTGTGTCTGACCAAAATGCGAACACAGCAGCTCACGCTCCATACGGAGTTCAGAGTTCTGCGCTAAAGGACGGCAGGATTACAAACACACGAACAATACAGAAGTTAAAATCCTAAAGGCACCACCAGCGGGGACGGAAGCGAGCTCCTGCCTTGCACGAGGCCAGGGATTAGAAATCCCCCTCCTCCCCAAAGCCGAGATTCATCACTTTCATTATGACACGGTCTGGCTGCCACTGTGTGGCCCGAAAGCTGCCTGGATTTTGCCATTCAAAACACATCTCGGACGTGCACGAGGGGGATTTTTCTCTCCAGGGATTTTCGCCTCCCTCTCCCTGCTTTACCCATCAGTTGGGTGCCTGTTCGTGCTGGTTTGAGGATCTTGCCCATCCAGATATTGCAGCTCAGTGTGGGTTTTTTTTTAGAAAGAGTTTTAAATACATGTTACAGGCACGGAGAACATCTGCAGCCTTTGTGTTTTACCATGATCTTGGCGTATTTCTGTCCCTGGAGCTGTCATTTCCCCTCAGCTGTTATTTGCACGTCTTTGCAGGCTGAACTGGATGGATTGGGATAGCCTGGAACGCCTGTGCTGGCAGGATTTGGGTTGGGAGGGACCTTAAAAATCATTCAGTTCCCACCCCCTGCCACTGACAGGGACCTTCCACCATCCCTGGGCACTTCCAGGGGCAGCCACAGCTTCTCTGGGAATGCTTGATGTGTTCTCTTCGCTCAAATCAATACATTGTTGTTGTTATTATTATTATTATTGTTGTTATTATTATAATTTTCTTTCATCCAACTGAGTTGGAGGCAGCACGGTTGGAGAGCTGAAGAGCATCCGAGGTGAACCACAGGGTTCCAGGGGGGTCTGATGTTTGCACAGCATCCCAGCTGCCATCAGCACATCCCTGGTCCCCATGGGCACATCCCATTTCCCACCAGCTGATCCCATTTCCCACCAGCTCATCCCATTTCCCACCAGCACATCCCCGTTTCTTCATCAGCCCATCCCTGGTCCCCATGAGCCGATTTCCAGGTCCCCATGAGCACATCCCTGTCCCCGTCAGCACATCTCATCTCCCACCAGCACACTCCCAGTCCCAGTCAGTCTACCCCGGGCCCCCATCAGCCCATCCCCGGCTCCTATCAGCCCATCCCCAGTCCCTATGAGCACATCCCAGTTTCCATCAGCCCATCCCCGGTTCCCATGAACCCATCCCCGGTTCCCCCCAGCTCATCCCCGGTCCCCATGAGCACATCCCGGTCCCCTCAAGCCCATCCCCATTCCCACCAGCCCATCCCGGTCCCCCCCAACTCATCCCCATTGTCATCACTCTATCCCCGGTTCCCCCAGCCCATCCCCGTTCCCCATGATCCCATCCCCGGTTCCCCCAGCCCATCCCCGTTCCCCATGAGCCCATCCCCGTTCCCCATGAGCCCATCCCCGGTTCCCCCAGCCCATCCCCGTTCCCCATGAGCCCATCCCCGGTTCCCCCATCCCATCCCCGTTTCCCCCAGCCCATCCCCGTTCCCCATGAGCCCATCCCCGGTTCCCCCAGCCCATCCCCGTTCCCCATGAGCCCATCCCCGGTTCCCCCATCCCATCCCCGTTTCCCCCAGCCCATCCCCGTTCCCCATGAGCCCATCCCCGGTTCCCCCAGCCCATCCCCGTTCCCCATGAGCCCATCCCCGGTTCCCCCATCCCATCCCCGTTTCCCCCAGCCCATCCCCGTTCCCCATGAGCCCATCCCCGGTTCCCCCAGCCCATCCCCGTTCCCCATGAGCCCATCCCCGGTTCCCCCATCCCATCCCCGTTTCCCCCAGCCCATCCCCGTTCCCCATGAGCCCATCCCCGGTTCCCCCCATCCCATCCCCGGTTCCTATGAGCCCATCCCCGGTTCCCCATGAGCCCATCCCCGGTTCCCCCCATCCCGTCCCGCTCCCCCCGCACCGGCGTTGGCGGAAGCGGCGGTGCCGGGCGGGGGAAGAGGCGGTGCCGCTGCCGCTGCCGCTGCCGCTGCTGCTGCTGCTGCTGCTGCTGCTGCCGGGCTCGGGACCCGCTGCTGCTGCTGCTGCCCGACCCCGCTCCGAGCCGGGCTCTGTCCCGCTCTGTCCCGCTCTGTCCCCGCTCTGTCCCGGCTCTGTCCCCGCTCTGTCCCGCTCTGTCCCGCTCTGTCCCGCTCTGTCCCCGCTCTGTCCCGCTCTGCCCCCGCTCTGTCCCCGCTCTGTCCCGCTCTGCCCCCGCTCTGTCCCCGCTCTGTCCCGCTCTGTCCTCGCTCTGTCCCCGCTCTGTCCCGCTCTGTCCCGCTCTGTCCCGCTCTGTCCCGCTCTGCCCCCGCTCTGTCCCGGCTCTGCCCCCGCTCTGTCCCCGCTCTGTCCCGCTCTGTCCCGCTCTGTCCCGCTCTGTCCCGCTCTGTCCCCGCTCTGTCCCCGCTCTGTCCCAGCCATGGTGTGTGGCCCGGCCCGGTACCTGGTGTTCTTTCAGTACTTTGGCACCAGGTACAGGTACGTGCCCCGCTGCGCCCCGGCCACGGGCAGGAGCCGAGCAGCGGCCCCGGAGAGCTGGGGAGGGGTGGGAGAGAGCTGGGATTGGGATAGAGCCTGGGGATGGAGCTTGGAGAGGGCTGAGTCTGGAGAGAGCAGGCTTTGGGGATAGAGCCTGGGGATGGAGCTTGGAGAGGGCTGAGTATGGAATGGCAGAATTTGGGGAAAGCAGGGTTTGGGGATAGAGCCTGGGGATGGAGCTTGGAGAGGGCTGAGTATGGAATGGCAGAATTTGGGGAAAGCAGGGTTTGGGGATAGAGCCTGGGGATGGAGCTTGGAGAGGGCTGAGTATGGAATGGCAGAATTTGGGGAAAGCAGGGTTTGGGGATAGAGCCTGGGGATGGAGCTTGGAGAGGGCTGAGTATGGAATGGCAGAATTTGGGGAAAGCAGGGTGTGGGAGAGCAGAGTTTAGGAAGGAATGGATGAGAGCAGAGTTTGGGGAGAGCAGAATCTGGGGAGGGCAGAGTTTGGTCAATTTATGGCACTCACAAGTCCTGGCCTGCAACTGGCAACCAACTCCTGGCCCTAAAATAGTTTTATCTCAAACTAATTTACTTTATCTGCCTTATTCTCCTGTCAGCCTCCGTCTCAAGGGCAGGTCCAAAGAGGAACAGTTGAAGGATTATTTTATTTGCAACATCCCTTCTTGAAAATAACCACTTTTAATAATTTGAATTAGTTTAGTAACCAATAAGGCACTTTTCCTGCCCGTTCCTCAGCGTTTGGTCCCTGCATGATCTGTGGGAAGATGCAGGAAGTTCTGGATTTGTTGGTGGGCTCAGTCAGGTCCCCGAGCGTTGACCCACATCAACAAATTGTGTTTGTTTTGCTCTGCAGTGGGGTTATGGAGACCAAGAGTGATCAGGCCCTGGTTGGAGTCCAGAATTATTTGGAGGTAGGTCCTTGCTGATCCTCTTGTCGTGAAAATGAAGCTTTTAGAGTCACCTTGTTCAGCTCCAGAAATTACCAGGGGTAAATATTATTTTGAGGTGGACACCCAGTAAGACCAGCAGAGTGCTGAGCGCTGTAAAGTTCGAAACAAAATACTTTAAGTGATGTCATTACACAGATTCTGACCTTAAAAAGGTGTGAAGCCTTCAGTGAGACTGAACTGAGCCCAGACCTGACTCTGAGAGCCCCTGGCCCACCTGAGCTTGCTCAGGACTCGTGGCTTTGCCCTTAAACTGCCTCAGTTCTGCTTCACGTCCAATTCCTTCATGGGTTCAGCAGCTGGATGCTGTCTCCTCCCGGGAGAGGATGTCCCTGGCAGAGGCTTTCAGAACAAAGCACAGCAGGATGTTCCATTGTTCTGTGCTGCTTCCATTTTTACTCTGCAGTTCTCTTGTGCCAGGGGGAAAAAAAAAAAAAAAATATGATCCTGTTCTCCCTGCACTGCTCCCAAGGATTCCCTTGGACTGGGAATGGTTTGAGGGCCCCAGGTGCTGTTTGGGCTGGCAGTGAGTGTGAGCAGGGGTGTAAAAAAACCCCGTTTTTACACCCAGGAGTAGAAAATGGGTCATCTGAGCGTCGTAATCCGATTGCGAATTGAAATTGTGAATTAATTACAAGCTGCTGCTGAGTCTGGTGCAGGGCAGGCATCAAAAGGAAGCTGAATTATTATTTGTCTCGTCTTGGAAGCATCGTGGAGTTCAAAACGAAGCTGTGTGCCTGCTTGGAAGATAAGAGGTTTGTTGAAGAGCTGATTTCTGCAGGTCAGACCACACCTGGGCGTTCATTGTGTCACTCAGTAACCGTCTGTGGTCGGTGTGGCTGACCCAAATCGCAAATTGCAGCCCTGGTGGGGTGTGCAGGACAGAGCTGGCCCGGAGCAGCCTCGGTGTCCCACCCAGGTGACACGGCCGGGACATCCCCACCCTCCCTGAGGCTGAGAATTCCTGCTGCTCTCACTCCAGAGGAAACTGGGAGGGGTTGTGGCCGCAGTCAGAGTGCTCAGGGTGGCTTCTTGCCCGAGACTGTGCCGGAGAAAATGTCTAAATATCGTGCAGGCCGTGCAAGAAGAGCCCAAAAGGATTTCCCATCCCATTTATCTCCTCCTCTGAGCCGGGCTCTGGCCTTGGGGGGAGCCCAGCGCTGTCTGAACAGGCAGAAGGGCAGGGTGGGTGATGGAGAGGAGGAAAGGAGAGGAGGGAAAGACAACCACGAGCTTCTTTGGCGTTGCCTTTTCCCAGGATCAGCACTTTGCTCGGGCCTTTCACGTGCTGGGCACTGCTGCGTCCCTTGGAGCCACGTGGGGAAAGAAGCCTTAAAGCAGCTTGAACAGAAAACTTCTGGGGCCTGCAGGGATTCCTCTTCCTTCCTCCTTTTCTCTGCGACCTCGAACGGCGCTGCTTTGCCCCCAAAGGCGGGAAAGCAGCCGAAGGGCAGGGCAGAATGAAGGCTGTAATGAGATCCTGATCGTGTCCGGCAGTTTGTTTGCAGTCCCAGGCAAGAAAATAAACCCGGGGAGGTGCAGGCTTGGCGTTCCTGCAGCCGCCTGGAGGAGATTGGAACGGGCTGCCCGGGTTTTGCGTGGCTTTGTGCTGCGGGGGGATGGCTGGGCTGGGGCTGCGCCGATCTGTTTGTCACCCCACGGGGAGCGAAAAGCTTGTTTTTAGTCCTCGGTGCTGCTCTGTGACAGAGCCCTGGGACTCTCCAGAGGAAACGGAGCCTTGGTTGATTCCAGAGATGCTTGGAGGAGCTTTTCGTGGCAGTTTTAGCGGGGTGAGCTTTGCTGGCGACACTTTATTCCTTGGAGACAAGTCTTGGAGCGCTGGGAAGCCGAATTTAAAGCCCAAAGTGAATTCCAGGCCCTGTTTCCCCACATGGGGAGGTTGGAGCTCTGGGATTTCGCTCCCTCCACTTTTTCATGGAAGTTTTTCACATCCAGGACTTCAGGCTCTGTCTCAACTCTCAGAAATGTCTCTGCCGTAGAGGAAGATCTCACCTTTTGCTGTTGCTTGTGGTAAAAAAAAAAACCCAAAACCAAACAAAAAACCCCACCTGCTTGGGGTCTGCAGAGTCCCCTTCCCTCTCAGGCCTGCCCGGAAGCATCTCCCGTTTCCCATTTTGCTGGGAATTGCCGCCCAAACTCATTTTCCCCCCTCCCAACCCCCTGGTTTGGCCAGCAGCCTTGTGCTCAGGGCAGAGCTCGTTCCTCCTGAAAGGAAAAGGGAGGAGGAGAGGAGAGAAAGGAGGAACAGCAGCTCCTTACTATGCCAGGCAGCTCTGCTACAACCTCCTTCCCCTCCTCCTTGAAAGAAAAAAAACCTCCTTCCCCTCTTCCTTTAAAACAAAAAACGGGGCAAGAAATTCAGAGAGACAAAGAGACCTGCCGCCTTCAGCCTCTGCTTGGATGATAACCCCAGTGACGCGGGGGATTGCTTGGGGAACCTTCTCCCCTAACAAAATCCGCCTTCTCCGGGTATCCTTGCTGGCACTGGCTTCCGTTGCATCCAGCCAACTGCAAACGAGCTGGATTTTTAATTAGTTTCAGCTGACGGAGCACCCAGCGAGTCAGGGAGGACTTGCAACCAGAAGCTTTGCATGTTATTAATTATTAGGACACTGTAATTAATAAAAGGGTGCAGCTCCCTGGCAGGGCGCTGTGTCTGAGGGTGAAACCAGCACCAATCCAGCTGCTGGGGAAGAGAAATTTATTTATTTTTTTTTTCCCCAAAACATTTCCCAATTCCTGTAAAGGCTGAGAGAAAATCTGGAGGATTTTTTTTTTTTTTAATATATATGTATAAATAATTTTAATTTTTATTCAGACTCCAGGAAGAGGAGTGGGTGGACTTTTGCTCCCCTGCCGTGGGTGATGTTCATCACCTCCTGCCCCTCCAGCACGGGAGGAAAAGTGAGCTGGGAGCAATAAAAGCAATCTGGAATGTGGATCCATATCATTCTGGCAGCCAGCAGTGGAAATTCCAGCAGAATTCAGTGGTCAAGTGACCAAAGCCTGTTAGCAGGAGCAGCTAAATGCAATTAATGCTTCCCCCTGCATCCCTGCCGTGGCTGAGGGATAAAATAAAAATGCAATTAATGCTTCCCCTGTGTCCCTGAGGGATGATAAAAAATGCAATTAATGCTTCCCCCTGCATCCCTGCCGTGGCTGAGGGATAAACTTGCACCCCGGCTGCTCCAGCAATGTGGCTGGGTGGAAAAACCCGGCAGAAATGAAATGAGAGAGGCCTCCGAAACAGGTGCCAAAGCCAAAGATTTCAGTGTTTACAGCACCCGCTAAAGAAAAAAAAAAATAAAATGAAATTGATGTTTTCCTGTGGCTTAAAGGAGGGAGCAGAGAGCTGCGAGCTCTGAGCACACACAGCCCGGCCCAGCTCCTTTATTCCTTTATCTCCTGCATTTCTTTTTAGCTGGCTGAAATCCTTGACTCCTGCTTCAGTTCCCCGCAGGTGATCCCAGACAGGGGCGGGAGATCTGGATTAACAGCCCTTGAAGCCTTTGGAGTTGCTCAGATGAAAGCCCCGCCTGTTTTTAGGGGGTTGGTTTTTTGGGGTTTTTGGGGGGGTTTTTTTTACTGCAAGGGCAGGAAAAACTGGTCCCCCCCCTATCCAAGCAGTTCCTGCTTGTAAACAGTGCACCTCTTTTTTTTGTTTTTAAATTCAGGGTGGGGGAATATGAAGAGATTAAAGTGCACGGGAGCGAGAGGAGGAAACCGTCAGTGCTCGGAGGACTTTGGATGTTCAGATATCAGGAGGTGTTTGCAAAGGTGCAGGGGTCAGTCCTGAGCTGCCTGCAAATCCAGAAATGCTCTCTCCCTTTCAGGAGATTTACATCCCACCCAAAAGAAAGGAAATATTACAATTGGAGCTGGAGGCAGCAGTCGGTAGAATATTCTCGGTGTGTTTTCGGGTGCCTGAGTGCTGGAGGGAAAAAAAAAAAATCCACAAAGCTTCACAATTTTGGGATTTTTTTTTTTTTTTTTTGGTGGTGTTGATGGTCACATTCCTCCTTTGGATGCTCAGAAAGGTGGGGGAAAAAAAATCTGATGGAAGGAAGGGCAGCTGTGAAAAATCCCATTTTGTGGGAGGCAAATCCCCAGCCCTGCACCTTTGCGGGTTTGCTGGCTGAGCTGAGCAGGGGGAAGGAAATCACCAGGTTTCCTGGAGGCTCTGCTCCTCTTTTCCTCCTCCAGAGGAGAAATCCAGCTTTGGGATGGTCCAGCTGCGTTCCCGATTCTCCAGATGGAGCCGGGATGCGCTCAGGGATCGGAAGCACTGCTGCACCCAAGCCAAAAAAAAAAGAGGAAAAAAACCACCAAAGGATGTTTTCCATGTTCTCTCCTTTTGTCTCTTCTCAACTCCCGTTTCCACTGGCTGGTTCTCGTCCGCTGAGCGAGGAGGGCGAGAAAAGGGTGGAGAGAGGAGGGGAGGGAGGAGCCGGCAGAGCCCAAACATCTCTGGAGAAACTTCTGCTCTTAAAAAATCACCTCCTGCTCTCCGGCAAATTGCTGAGGCACAAGAGCCAAGGGCTGCTGCAGGGGACGGTTCCGTTTCTGTCTGCCCCCTCTCTGCTTGGGGGTGATAAATAAAGCCGCTTTCTTTCCACTCTTAATTGTAACCACATGTGAACTCCAAATGGAAGGATTAGGAAAGGGAAAAAATAAAAAAAAAAAAACCAAATTCAGTTTGGTTCTGTTTCCCAGGCCTCCCCCTGCAGCTTGGTTAACATTTTTTTCCCTCTGCCTCCCCGTGCCTTTTCATGGAACATTTCTGCCCCGAGCTGCTCCAACAGGAGTCTGGAAGGTCTCTGTGAGTCAGCAACTCGAACTTTATTGACTCTTGCAGCGAATTAAAACCCAATAAAAGCCGCTGGGTTCAGTGCTCGGGAAGGGAGTTTGGAGTCATCCCTCTGGGATTTTTTTTCTGCCTTCTTTTGTGGGTTTTTTTTCCCCCCACTCTTTTCAGATGTTTCACTTATTCCCTGTGGTGATTTTCACTGGATTTTTCTGTCTGGGGGCCTGGGCTTGGGGGTGAAACGGGCTGAAATCATTGACCCTCCTGTCTTTTTTCCTCTCACCCAACGGCACAAAGCCGACGGGAGAGAGACGAACGTTTTTCACTTTATTTTCTGCACTCGGGGAAGCTCACACCTCACAGAGCAGAGGATGAAGAGACGAGCAGTTCGTTTGGCCTTTATTTTGTCCACCCAAGGGATCTCTCATGATGTTTTGGGTGCCCTGTGTGAGGTGATTTCGGGGCAGACACCTCTGCCTTTAGGAGAAACCCCCCCAGACGCGCTCCTCTCCATCCCTTCTTTCCCAACCCACAGCAGCTCCAAAACTCCTCGAGGAGCCGGGGGGAGGATGTTTTTTGCCGAATTCTTGCCGAATTCTTGCTGAATTCCCCCTTTTCTTTGGCTCCTAGGAGGCAGCCCAGAAGCTGAAGCCCAGCTCTCCCATCAAGTTCCACATCTCCAGCCGGACGGACACGGGCGTCCACGCCCTGGCCAACGCCGCCCACCTGGACATCCACAGGGCTCCAGGAAAAGTCCCTTTCACCGCCCAGCAGCTTGTCCAGGGCCTGAACCACCACCTCAGGCCTGAGCCCATCTGGTGAGTCGGCAGAGGGGCAAAAATCCTTTCTTTTGGGGCAAAAAATTCCTTTATTTTGGCTTTTTTTTTGGATTTTTTTTTTTTTGGCTCGGAAAGGATCCCGCGCCTTCGTGCACGGGATGTATTTTTTGGTTTTTTCCTGTTTTCTTGGGTTTTTTTCCCCTCCCTTGACCTTGTGTGGTTTCTGCCGCTGGCCTGGCCACTTCAAAACCGGTTTTTGTTGCTTTGGGATTGCGTGCTGGCGGCCCTGAAAAAGAGGATTTGTGGCAGTTTTGGTGTCACCACGGCAAAGGCTGGATCCCCCTGGGCTGCCACGAGCTCTCAGTTATTGCTCCTTGGGGAATTTATTCTGCCTCAAACCCAGGAAATGATCATGAAATCAGCGCTTCTATCTCAGTTAGAGAAACACAACCACCACACCTTGTGAGGGTTTCCAAAGATGGGTGGAACTTCACACGTTCTTTGCTTTTCTTCCCAAAGTCCCTGCCACCCGTCACTCGGGGTGTCCCCTTCCCTGCGGGTGCGTTTTCGTGGTTCAAATGTAGATTGAGGAGGGGGAGGGGGAAAAAAAATAATTAAATTCAAGATTTTTGGGGCTAAAAGCCAAATGTGGGCTGTCCAGCACGACTGGGGAGTCCGCTCGCTGCTTTATTTCCTGATTTGCGTGTTGGGGTTTAATTGTCCAACTCCAGCTGCTGGTGGTGAGCTCTCATCCTTCTTGGTTGTGATTTGGGTCTAAAAACCCGTCCCAGCTGTCCTTGGTGTGCAGCAGGAGAAGGATTTGTTTTGTGTCCCTGCTGTGTGCAGAGCTGAGTGACACCGACTGTGAGCTCAGAGCTGCACCCCCGGGCACCGCAGAACCCGGAATACACGAAAATTAAAAATTAAGGCACCGCTGACCCAAACCAGATTTGCTGCTGGAGGGAGCTGAGAGCGTCTCCAGAACGAGCCAGGAGTGGGATCTCCGCTGGGGAAAGTTCTGTGTTCCCTCTGAGGTCTGCCAGGTACCTCGGAGGGGGTGACACCTCCTGTCCCAGCCTGAATTTTATCAGCTTTTCCCTCTCCCCGAGGCTGAACCTTCCCAAAACGGCTTCATCTGCTTCCCATTAAGCTGAGGGTGACAAGCCTGAGCCTGCACGTCCTCATCCCTCATCCCTCATCCCGCCCTCTGGAAAAATCCCTGTGCCAGCAGGAGGAATTCTCTGCTCCTGCTGAAAAACTCCCAAACTTTGGATGTGGTTGAAGGAGAAAAGAGGGATCTCGGTGAGAGCACATTGTTGTGGATGGAGCTTGGAAAGGAAACAGAATTCCAGGCTGGCTGAGTTTAAAAAAAAAACAAAACCTCTTTTTGTGGCCTGATGGTCGCTGCTCTGAGTCTTAAAACTTAAAAATGCATTTCAAGGGATTCCTTCCCCTAAAAAATCCGGGAATATTTCAGAGTTAAGAACACATTTGAAAGGATCCCTTCCCCTAAAAAATCCGGGAATATTTCAGAGTTAAGAACACATTTGAAAGGATCCCTTCCCCTAAAAAAATCCGGGAATATTTCAGAGTTAAGAACACATTTGAAAGGATCCCTTCCCCTAAAAAATCCGGGAATATTTCAGAGTTAAGAAGACATTTGAAAGGATCCCTTCCCCTAAAAAATCCGGGAATATTTCGGAGTTGGAGTGGCTTTAGTGGACTCTGCTGTCCCTGGAGTGGGGCTGGCAGTGTAGGAGTCTCACACCTCCCGTTCCTGGTTTTGGAAGCGCACAGTAAAAGTTGTGTGAGTGACAAGGCAGAGCTGGGGCTCCTCCCGCCTCCTGCAAATTGCCTTTTAGATGCTGCCGTCACTGGGGAGAGCAGGGTGAGTTTCAGTTTGATTTTGTCTCGTACATTGCCATTTCTAGTTAAATGTTAAATGTCTTTGGGTTGGTTTTTGGGGTTTTTTTCCCCCCCTTTGATCTCAAAATTCAGGCTCTGTTGGAAAGGCAACAAAACGCCACAGAAGTTCTTTATTTGCCACCATTCCCCCCGTTTTCACGAACGGGATCTCGGCGGCTGCCGGGGAAAACTCTGGGAGAGCATTCCTGGCTCAAGAGGAACAACTGCAGCAGGAAAAGCTTTGAGGAATTCTGTGAGCAGAAGCAGGCTCCTCTGGAAAGGAGGCTTCTTTAATAAAAACCACCCTGGTGCTAACAGAGG
>NW_027094108.1:1417635-1508497 GCF_029207755.1 Chamaea fasciata | reverse complement strand
AAAATGGGAATTTTCTCCTCAAAATCAGAATTTCTTGCCACGAAATGAGAATTTTCTCCTCAAAATGAGAATTTCTTGCCACAAAATGGGCAATTTTCTCCTCAAAATGTGGATTAATGAGCTCAAAACTGGGATTTTCGCCTCAAAATGGGAATTTAGGAGCCACAAAATGGGGAATTTTCTCCACAAAATGGGAATTTAGGAGCCCCAAAAAGAATTTTCCCACAGAATGAGAATTCATTGGCCCAGAATGGGGATTTTCTCCTCCAAATGGGGATTTTCTCCTCCAAATGGGCGATTTTCAAGGAAAAATTCCCATTCCAATCCCCGAACGGAGCAAAGTTCATTAAGGAGTGGCTAATTAAAGGGTTAATTTTTACCTTTGTTCCTTCTGTGGAAAATCTCAGGGAGTCTGTTGGCTCGTCTGAGGTAGGAAAAACAGCCACGGAATTCATTTCTAATTCCTTTTTTAATTCCTTTGAATTTCCTGAACTTTTAATCGCTTTTCATTCTTGCTATTAATTAATTGAAACGATTCCTGCGGAGAAAATTCCTCAAAAAAATGCAGCAAAAAAAAAAAAAGGAGATTTTAATTCCACAAAATATATTAAAAAAAAAACCTTTCCCGAAGTCCTCGTGGGCCTTGGAGTGGGAAAAGCCGTGGAATTTGGCGGAAAGAAAAAAAAAGGGTCGAAATTTGGTATTTTGAGTGGAAATGTTTGTGTTTCTCTTTCCAGCTGGGAGCGGAGGGATGAATTCCCACATGAACGTGAGCACAGTGACTCCTTTCATCCCGAACTTGGGTGAGAAGGTGGGATTTGGGGCGGGCTTGGCCTCGGAGGGAGGGATTTCGTGGGGTGAAAGCCAAGAGGTGCCTTAAGAGCGGGTTAAAGGTGATTTGAGGCATTTAAAATGTGGTTTCCTTTGTTCAAATGAGTCTTAAAAGTGATTTAATGAGGTTGGAGGGGGTTGAATCAGTTGGAAAAAGTGATTTAACGTGTAAAAATGAGTTGAAAAAGGGATTCAACGAGTTTAAAAGGGGTTTAATATGTGAAAATGAGGCAAAAAGGGATTTAATGAGTTTTAAAAGTGATTTGATTTGTGAAAATGAGTTTAAAAAGGGATTTAATGAATTTAAAAAGTGATTTGATTTGTGAAAATGAGTTTGAAAAGGGATTTAATGAATTTAAAAATGATTTGATTTGTGAAAATGAGTTTGAAAAGGGATTCAATGATTTAAAAAGTGATTTGGTTTGTGAAAACGAGTTTAAAAAGAGATTTAATGAATTTAAAAGTGATTTGATTTGTGAAAATGTTTAAAAAGGGTTTTAATGAATTTTAAAAGAGATTTGATTTGTGAAAATGAGTTTAAAAAGGGATTCAATATTTAAAAAGTGATTTGATTTGTGAAAATGAGTTTGAAAAGGGATTTAATGAATTTAAAAATGATTTGATTTGTGAAAATGAGTTTTAAAAGGGTTTTAATGATTTAAAAAGTGATTTGATTTGTGAAAACGAGTTTAAAAAGAGATTTAATGAATTTAAAAGTGATTTGATTTGTGAAAATGAGTTTAAAAAGGGTTTTAATGAATTTAAAAGTGATTTGATTTGTGAAAATGAGTTTGAAAAGGGATTCAATGATTTAAAAAGTGATTTGATTTGTGAAAATGAGTTTGAAAAGGGTTTTAATGAATTTAAAAATGATTTGATTTGTGAAAATGAGTTGAAAAAGGGATTCAATGAATTTAAAGAGGGATTTGATTTGTGAAAATGAGTTTGAAAAGGGATTTAGTGCCTTTAAGAAGTGATTGAGCTCCATTTCCGGCCCCTGCAGTTGTCCGCCCGCCCCTACAAATCAGGGTCTGCTCTTTGTTCGGATTTCACCCCTGGGGGAGCGGAGATTTCTCGCTGCCCAGCAGCTTCTCCTCTCTGCTTTTGTGATCTCTTCGCTTCCCAGGGGGCCCCGGAGTCGCCGCGTCCCTGATCTTGGGCACGTTTGTCCTCAGTCTGTTCCTGATCCTTTCCGTGGCTGCTTTTTTCTACCTCAAACGAGCCAACAAACTCCCAAAGATTTTCTACAGAAGGAACAAAGGTAAAAAAAAAAAAAAACCAACCCCACTTTAATTAGCCACTCCTTAATGAGCTTTGCTCCGTTCGGGGATTGGAGTGGGAATTTTTCCTTGAAAATCGCCCATTTTGTGCAGAAAATTCCCGTTTGGAGGAGAAAATTCCCCCACTTTGTGCCAATAAATTCTCATTCTGCGGGGAAAATTCCCATTTTGGGCCGCCAAATTCCCATTTTGTGGAGAAAATCCCGGTTTTGAGCTCATAAATCCCCATTTTGTGGAGAAAATTCCCCATTTTGTGGCAATAAATTCTCATTCTGTGGGGAAAATTCCCATTTTGGGGCTGATGAATTGCCCGTTTGGAGGAGAAAATTCCCATTTTGGGCCGCCAAATCCCCATTTTGTGGAGAAAATCCCGGTTTTGAGCTCATAAATTCCCCATTTTGTGGAGAAAATCCCGGTTTTGAGCTCATTAATCCCCATTCCGAGGAGAAAATTCCCCATTTTGTGCCAATAAATTCCACGCTCTGTGCAGGAAATTCCCATTTTGAGGAGAAAATTCCCATTTCTGTGCTGCTAAATCCCCATTTTGAGGAGAAAATTCCCGTTTTGTGCCGATGACTTCTCCAGTCTTGAGCGCCCTCCACCCAGTGGATTCTCCAAATGGGATCTTTGTAAATTTTCATTGGATTTGAGGACAAAATTCCTGGTTTAACCATAAAACTCCTCCACCCCCGGCTGTTTTTTTGCAAAACGAACAATTCCAGCCTTCAAATTAACTCAAACCGTCTTAATTAATCTCTTTTTTTTTTCCCCTCTTTTAGCATCCGTCCTCCAGCCCAGTGAGACAGTGAGTGAATTCTGCTTTTGGAAGGACATCAAATAAACAATCGTTTCCATGTTAATTAGCAAATCACTTCCTCTCTAATTAACGGAATGGAAAACTTGATGGGGCGACTCCTTAATTGATGAACGAGACTGAAATGAAATCAAAGATGTCTTGGGGGGTTCTTTGGGTCCAACCTGGGAGCAGAATGGAAGAACGGAGTTGCTTTCGCAATGGAACGACTCTGCGCGCGGTGAAAATCAGGGAAATCCAAGAAAATTCCGGGATTTTTGAAGGGGAAACTGTTGAAAAGTCCGTTTTCCCACACGAATATTTACTGGAATTCCAAACAATCCTCCTTTGTTTAAAGGAAAACCTGTCTCCAAGTGCTTTCTTTTTGACATTTCCCCTCTCCTCTCCCACAGGCGTCCATGATCCCTCCTCCAGCTTCTTCAGGTGAGGAATTTTTCCTTGGAACGTGCTAGAAACAACCAGGAATTCTCGGAATCGAGCGCGGCGTGCGTGCAGGGAGCAGAGAAATCCAAGGGGATTCGCTTTTTCCAGTGGGATTCGTCGGTTTAATTCCCGCAGGCCGAAGTGGGGGCGGAATTCTGCTGGGAACTGGAGGGGCCGGGGCTCGGGGTTGAGTTTTGGGGTTTGTTTTGGGTTTTTTGGGGTTTGGGGTTTGATTTGGGGCTCGGGCTTGAGTTTTGGGGTTTGTTTTGGGTTTGTGGGTTTAATTTTGGGGTTTGGGGTTTGATTTGGGGCTCGGGGTTGAGTTCTGGGGTTTGTTTTGGGTTTTTTGGGGTTTGGGGTTTGATTTGGGGCTCGGGGTTGAGTTCTGGGGTTTGTTTTGGGTTTTTTGGGGTTTGGGGTTTGATTTGGGGCTCGGGGTTGAGTTCTGGGGTTTGTTTTGGGTTTTTTGGGGTTTGGGGTTTGATTTGGGGCTCGGGGTTGAGTTTTGGGGTTTGTTTTGGGTTTAATTTTGGGGTTTGTGGGTTTGATTTGGGGCTCGGGGTTGAGTTTTGTGGGTTTGTTTTGGGTTTTTTGGGGTTTGGGGTTTCATTTGGGGCTCGGGGTTGAGTTCTGGGGTTTGTTTTGGGTTTGTGGGTTTCATTTTGGGGTTTGTGGGTTTAATTTTGGGGTTTAGGGTTTGATTGGGGGCTCGGGGTTGAATTTTGGGGTTTGTTTTGGGTTTGTGGGTTTAATTTTGGGGTTTGTGGGTTTAATTTTGGGGTTTAGGGTTTGATTTTGGGCTCGGGGTTGAGTTCTGGGGTTTGTTTTGGGTTTAATTTTGGGGTTTGGGGTTTGATTTGGGGCTCGGGGTTGAGTTTTGTGGGTTTGTTTTGGGTTTAATTTTGGGGTTTGGGGTTTGATTTGGGGCTCGGGGTTGAGTTCTGGGGTTTGTTTTGGGTTTAATTTTGGGGTTTGGGGTTTCATTTGGGGCTCGGGGTTGAGTTCTGGGGTTTGTTTTGGGTTTAATTTTGGGGTTTGGGGTTTCATTTGGGGCTCGGGGTTGAGTTTTGGGGTTTGTTTTGGGTTTGTGGGTTTCATTTTGGGGTTTGTGGGTTTCATTTTGGGGTTTGTGGGTTTAATTTTGGGGTTTGTGGGTTTGATTTTGGGGTTTGTGGGTTTGATTTTGGGGTTTGTGGGTTTAATTTTGGAGTTTGTGGGTTTGATTTGGGGTTTGTGGGTTTAATTTTGGGGTTTGTGGGTTTAATTTTGGGGTTTGTGGGTTTCATTTTGGGCTTGGGGTTGAGTTTTGGGGTTTGTTTTGGGTTTTTTGGGGTTTGGGGTTTGATTTGGGGCTCGGGGTTGAGTTCTGGGGTTTGTTTTGGGTTTGTGGGTTTAATTTTGGGGTTTGTGGGTTTAATTTTGGGGTTTAGGGTTTGATTTTGGGCTCGGGGTTGAGTTTTGGGGTTTAATTTGGGTTTTGTGGGTTTAATTTTGGGGTTTCGGGTTTGATTTGGGGTTTGTTTTGGGTTTTGTGGGTTTAATTTTGGGGATTTGGGGTTTAATTTGGGTTTTGTGGGTTTAATTTTGGGGTTTCGGGTTTGATTTGGGGTTTGTTTTGGGTTTTGTGGGTTTAATTTTGGGGATTTGGGGTTTATTTTGGGTTTTGTGGGTTTAATTTTGGGGTTTCGGGTTTGATTTGGGGTTTGTTTTGGGTTTTGTGGGTTTAATTTTGGGGTTTTGGGTTTGATTTGGGGTTTGTTTTGGGTTTTGTGGGTTTAATTTTGGGGATTTGGGGTTTATTTTGGGTTTTGTGGGTTTAATTTTGGGGTTTCGGGTTTGATTTGGGGTTTGTTTTGGGTTTTGTGGGTTTAATTTTGGGGTTTTGGGTTTGATTTGGGGTTTGTTTTGGGTTTTGTGGGTTTAATTTTGGGGTTTTGGGTTTGATTTGGGGTTCGGGGTTGGGTTTTGTGGGTTTATTTTGGGTTTTGTGGGTTTAATTTTGGCTCTGGGGTTGGGTCTCGTGGGTTTAGTTTGGTCCTTGTTGCGTTTGTGCTTGAGTTTTGTGACTTCACCTTTGAGGGCCGAATACCCCCAGCGCGCAGCCCGCACTCCTTTTCCCCTCTGCAGTTTCCCTCTCCGAGCCCAAATTCCCCACAGGAGCTTTTCCCAAACCCCTTTTTTCCTCCCCGGCAGTGCGGAAACCGCGCTACGTGCGCCGCGACCGCGACCGCGACCGTGACCGCGACCGCGACCGTGACCGTGACCGTGACCGCGACCGTGACCGTGACCGCGACCGCTCCGGGGTCCCGCCGGGGCCCGGCCCCGCCGACAGCCGCGTCAGCAACGTGTGAGCCCGGCGAGCCCGGCGATCCCGGCGCCTTCCCTTCTCCGGGAAACCAAGGGAGCCGCTGATTCCGTGGGAATTCCGGGAATTGTTGTCCAAATCCCGGCCCGAACCGGCCCCGAGCCCACCGACGGCGGCATCAGCAACGTGTGAGCCCGGTGATCCCGGCGATCCCGGCCCGTTCCCTTCTCCGGGAAACCAAGGGAGCCGCTCATCCCACGGGAATCCCGGGATTTGTGTCGGAATTCCTGGGATTTGTGTCGGAATTCCTGGGATTTGTGTCCAAATCCCGGCCCGAACCGGCCCCGAGCCCACCGACGGCCGCGTCAGCAACGTGTGAGCCCGGCTAGCCTGGTGATCCCGGCGCCTTCCCTTCTCTGGGAAATGCCGGGAGCCGCTCATCCCACGGGAATCCCGGGATTTGTGTCGGAATTCCCGGGAATTGTGTCCAAATCCCAGCCCGGGCCTGCGGGAGAGCGAGGCCAGGCGGCCCCGGGAGGGTTTGGGGCACTTGGGAGGGTCCCGCTGCTCCGGAGGGTCGGGAGCGTTCCTGAAGGGATTTGGGGGATTTGTGAGGAGAATCCTCGAGGAATTTGGGAGATTTTTCATGTTTGGACAGAATTCCTCAGGAATTTGGAGGGTTTGTGAGGAGAATCCTGAAGGGATTTGGGGGAATTTCCCTGTTTTGGGAGAATCCTTCAGGAATTTGGGAGATTTTCCCTGTTTTGGGAGAATCCTTCAGGAATTTGGGGGAATTTCCCTGTTTTGGGAGAATCCTTGAGGAATTTGGGGAATTTCCCTGTTTTGGGAGAATCCTTGAGGAATTTGGGGGAATTTCCCGGTTTTGGGAGAATCCTTCAGGAATTTGGGGGATTTTCCCTGTTTTGGGAGAATCCTTCAGGAATTTGGGGGAATTTCCCTGTTTTGGGAGAATCCTTGAGGAATTTGGGGAATTTCCCTGTTTTGGGAGAATCCTTCAGGAATTTGGGGGAATTTCCCTGTTTTGGGAGAATCCTTCAGGAATTTGGGCCTTTCCTTGGGATTGTGACCCCAAAACTGGAGCTGAGAGCGCTGCAGTCCCCCGAAAATCCTGGGATTTGGGATGTGGATCCATTCCGGGACGGAGACATGGCCAAGGGACCCTCTCAAGTGGGACAAGGATTACTTACGCTAATTAATCGTGCTAATCAACCGTGACTAATTAATGTCGGTGATAATTAAGGTGCAGAGTCCTTTGGAAGCAGATCCCTCCGATCCCGCTGGGCGCCTTCCCTCGGCGCTCAATCCAGCCCCAATCCCAGATTTCTGGGGGGAATTTTTCCTGCCCGTTCCTTGTGCCAAGGAGACAATTCCTGGCTTTCCAGGGATTTTTTGGGGATGAGCTGGAGGCATCGGGATAACTCCTGCTGGTGGGAAAATGGGCTTGGTTTGGGGGAAATCCCTGGAATTTGCCGAGGCGTTCCTGAATTCCCGGCACCAGCCTCAACGTCTCCCAGGGATCTTCTTCCTGCCCCAGGAATTGGGGGAAGTTTAAATGGCCGGAAAAGGATTTTTTTTTTTTTTCCTGGTTGGGTTTCCCTCTTCCAGTTGTTCCATCCGAGCCTGAGGGGCCCAAATCCATGGAAAAATCCCTGTCACCCCCTGGAATTCCAACTCTTTCCCTCCTGGCTGGGCTGGATCCCAAATCCATCCCAAATCCTTGGAAGTTTCCCTGTCTCCCCCTGGAATTCCAACTCTTTTCCTCCTGACTGGGCTGGATCTGGGATCCATCCTGAATCCATCCTGAATCCATGGAAAAGTTCCTGCCGCCAGCTAAAATTCCAGCTTTTCCTCCTGGCTGAGGTTTATCTGGGATTCATCTGCTCCCAAATCCGTCCTAAATCCATGGAAAAATCCCTGTCCCCCCCTGGAATTCCAACTGTTTTAATCCTGGCCAGGCTGGATCCCGAATCCACCCCAAATCCATGGAAAATTCCCTTTCACCGCTGGAATTCCAGCTCTGAGCATTCCCAGCTCCCTGTGCTGCTCCTTTGGATCCCTTTCCCCCAAATTTTTCAATTATTTTTGGGGGGAAATGAGAACAAAACTCTTGGATTTTCCTCCCCCCGATGGAAAAATCCCTAATTCCCTTTTCTGAGGATTCAAACCATCCAAGAGGAAAATTCGGGATGGGAAAAAAACCCACCAATTTATCCTCTGGAATAATCCCATTTTTACTGGGAATTTTGGGGGCAGCTGGATTTGTTTTTATCTCCTTAAAAACAAACAAACAAACAAACCAACCCACGAGGTTTTTGTGGAATTTTCAGGGATAAAACCCAAACCATGGAGAGGCTCCTGTGCCAAAAACCCCCCGGAATTCCCGATTTTTTCCCCTCTTTATTATGAGAAGTAAAATTCCTCGTCCTCCTGGCCAAGGAATTCCAGTTGAAACCCTTCCCGTGTATTTTTCTTTTATGGAGGGTTTGGGAAATTCCGACTCGGAATTTCCAAATTCCAAAAAGGGGGAAAATAAAAGGAGGAACTATGCAAAAAAAAAAAAAAAAAAAAAATCCCAAAAAAGAAATTCCAAGGACTTTTTTAATTCCTAGAACTTTAATTTATGGGAGGATCGGCTCCTTTTTCTGTCCCTTTCCTCCTGTGGGATTTGGTTTCGTTGTTGGCCAAAAATGGGAGTTTTGTGCGATTAAAAATGGGATTTTGTGTAATTAAAACTCCGAGAATCTAATTGCTGTAATTAAAGGTGGAAAAAATCTAATTCTGTGTGTAATTAGAATCGAGTTCCTGTCAGTGATTTCTTTTTACCCAGAAAAATCCCAAATCCCGAGGTTTGGACCCGGAAAAATCCCAAATCCCGAGGTTTGGACCCGGAAAAATCCCAAATCCCGAGGTTTGCACCCGGAAAAATCCCAAATCCCGAGGTTTGGACCCAGAAAAATCCCAAATCCCGAGGTTTGGACCCAGAAAAATCCCAAATCCTGAGGTTTGGACCCAGAAAAATCCCAAATTCTGAGGTTTGGACCCGGAAAAATCCCAAATCCCGAGGTCTGTACCCAGAAAAATCCCAAATCCCGAGGTTTGGACCCGGAAAAATCCCAAATCCCGAGGTCTGTACCCAGAAAAATCCCAAATTCTGAGGTTTGGACCCGGAAAAATCCCAAATCCCGAGGTTTTTACCCAGAAAAATCCCAAATCCTGAGGTTTGGACCCAGAAAAATCCCAAATCCCGAGGTTTGCACCCGGAAAAATCCCAAATCCCGAGGTTTGCACCCGGAAAAATCCCAAATCCCGAGGTTTGCACCTGGAAAAATCCCAAATCCCGAGGTTTGGACCCAGAAAAATCCCAAATCCTGAGGTTTGGACCCAGAAAAATCCCAAATCCCGAGGTTTGGACCCGGAAAAATCCCAAATCCCGAGGTTTTTACCCGGAAAAATCCCAAATCCCGAGGTCTGCACCCGGAAAAATCCCAAATCCCGAGGTTTTTACCCAGAAAAATCCCAAATCCCGAGGTTTGGACCCGGAAAAATCCCAAATCCCGAGGTTTGGACCCGGAAAAATCCCAAATCCCGAGGTTTTTACCCGGAAAAATCCCAAATCCCGAGGTTTGCACCCGGAAAAATCCCAAATCCCGAGGTTTGCACCTGGAAAAATCCCAAATCCCGAGGTTTGGACCCGGAAAAATCCCAAATCCCGAGGTTTGTACCCGGAAAAATCCCAAATCCCGAGGTTTGGACCCGGAAAAATCCCAAATCCCGAGGTTTGGACCCGGAAAAATCCCAAATCCCGAGGTCTGTACCCAGAAAAATCCCAAATTCTGAGGTTTGGACCCGGAAAAATCCCAAATCCCGAGGTTTTTACCCAGAAAAATCCCAAATCCTGAGGTTTGGACCCAGAAAAATCCCAAATCCCGAGGTTTGCACCCGGAAAAATCCCAAATCCCGAGGTCTGTACCTGGAAAAATCCCAAATCCCGAGGTTTGCACCCGGAAAAATCCCAAATCCCGAGGTTTTTACCCGGAAAAATCCCAAATCCCGAGGTCTGCACCCGGAAAAATCCCAAATCCCGAGGTTTTTACCCAGAAAAATCCCAAATCCCGAGGTTTGGACCCGGAAAAATCCCAAATCCCGAGGTTTGCACCCGGAAAAATCCCAAATCCCGAGGTTTGCACCCGGAAAAATCCCAAATCCCGAGGTTTGGACCCGGAAAAATCCCAAATCCCGAGGTTTGGACCCGGAAAAATCCCAAATCCCGAGGTTTTTACCCAGAAAAATCCCAAATCCCGAGGTTTGTACCCAGAAAAATCCCAAATCCCGAGGTTTGGACCCAGAAAAATCCCAAATCCCGAGGTTTGTACCCAGAAAAATCCCAAATCCCGAGGTTTGGACCCGGAAAAATCCCAAATCCCGAGGTTTTTGCCCCAAAATGTTAAATGTTACCCAGGACAATGGGAAACGTTGAGGTTTTTCCTCATCTCTGTGCTGTGGCTCAGCTTGGTCGTGGCCGTGAACTCCTGGTGGAGCTCGAGGGGTCGGTTTGGGGTTTGGGGTTGAATTTTGGGGGTTTGGGGTTGAAGTTTTGGGTTTGGGGTTGAATTTTGGGTTTGTGGGTTCAGGTTTTGGGTTTGGGGTTGAATTTTGGGGTTTGGGGTTTGGGGGTTCAGGTTTTGGGTTTGGGGTTGAATTTTGGGGTTTGGGGTTCAGGTTTGGGCTTTCTGGGTTTAGTTTGGGGTCGTGGATTTGGTTTTGGGGTTGAGTTTTGTGAGTTTGGGGTTAAGGTTTGGGGTTTGGGGTTAAATTCTGGGTTTGTGGGTTCAAGTTTGGGGTTTGCGGTTGAATTTTGGGGTTTGGGGTTCAGGTTTGGGCTTTCTGGGTTTAGTTTGGGGTCGTGGATTTGGTGTTGGGGTTGAGTTTTGTGGGCTTGACCTTTGGGGTTTGGTGTTGTGGGTTTAGTTTGGGGTTTATGGGTTTGGGGTTGAGTTTTGTGGGTTTGGGGGTTCAGGTTTGGGTTTGGGGTTGAATTTTGGTGTTGTGGGTTTAGTTTGGGTTTTGTGGGTTTGGGGTTGAGTTTAGTGGGTTTGGATCTTGATTTGGGCTCAGAGTTTGGGTTTCATTTGGGATTTTGGGTTGGATTTTGTGGGTTCACTTTTGGGTTTGGGGCTTTGGTTGTCGCTTTGGGGCTGAGCGTTGCTTTTGCGGGTTGGATTTGGAGTTTTCTGGGTTTCCTTTGGTTTTTTGGGGTTGGGGCTGGAGCTTTGCGGGTTGGAATTTGCTTTTGGGGTTGAAATTTGATCCTGTGAATTCAATGTTGAGTTTTCTGGGGTTTGGGATTGAATTCTCTGCGGTTTTTTCCTTCCTTTGCGCTGTCAACCGCCCCTTTCCCAAATCCCTTTGGGTTGAAAACACCAAAATCGGGCTTTTCAAACTCCCACCTCCCCAAACATCTGGATCTGTACCTTTGTAAACTGTGCCAAAATAAAGAGATTTCAACTTTTCTTTCGGGATTTTGACCTTTTTCCCCCCCATTTTTAACAACTCCTGCAGCTCAGGGTGAAGAGAACAGAATTAACTCCCGAGGAAATCGAGATTTCTGCTGGAATTTTTTTTCCTGCCACCAAAATTGAGGGAAAAAAAAAAAATCAAAATTCCCTTTTCCTGTCGCTTCCTGCCCCCGTTTAAAGCAGGAGAATGAGGCCGGGCTGGGTTTTTACACCTTAAAATTCCGATTTTTGGGGGGGGGGGGAAATCCAAAGATTTTCACCTTTGGGCAGGAAAACTCCAAGTGGAAAAGCTCCAATTAGCCAGGAAATCCCCGATGATTTTCGGGAGAAATCCGTGGAATGTGGGGAGGGGACAAATCCAGGGAAATGTGGATCCTGCCGGGAGTGGATAAAGGAGAGGTTTTCGGGTTTCATCTTTCAAAGGAGCAGGAAAATCCGCAAACAGGAACAAACCTGGGTCCCAATCCTGGGAATTTCGGGGGGGGGGGGAATTTGCAGATTTCTTTTGGATTTCTTTTTAATTCCACGGATTTCCTTTGGATTTCTTGTTAATGTGGATTTTATTTCCAGTTCATCCGCGGAAATCCCTGGAGCTGCGGCCACTGGGGGGAAGTAGAAGGCAGGGAGACTCCTGCCCAGGGAAATGCAGTTGGAAGCACGATTTCCCCAAGAATTCCCGGGAAATCCTCTGAATCCTCCCGGATCCCGTGGAATCCCTGGAAAAACGAGTTCATGAATTGCCTTTGGATCAGAAAAACCCCGGGATTTTCAATGGTTCGCCGATAATTCCTGGGAATCTTTCTGGAGCTGCTCATCCCCTGGAATCCCTGGAAACAAAGGAGTTTATGAATTGCCTTCGGCTGAGCAAATCCCGGGATTTAGGCCCAGGGAAGTTGAGCTGGGAGCAAAATTTTCCCAGTGATTCCCGGGAAATCCTCTGGAATTGCTCACCCCACGGAATCCCGGGAACAAACCAAGTTCATTAACTGCCTTTGGCTCGGCAGATCCCGGGATTTTGTCGCTGGGTCGTGACGCTTCTCCCGGGAACAGGTGAATCCTCTGGAACCCCTGGAAGAAGGCAGTTCGTTAATCCCAGCTGCCAGGCCGGGCTTTCATGAGCCGAGCCCAACCTGCGTTATCTTATCTGGGCCCTGATAAGGCGCGGCCGTTCCCGGGCCGCCGCCAGCAATCCCATCGGCTGGAGGGAGAAACCGGGATTTTCCGGGCCGGGATGAAAAGGCGCGCGCGGCCGGCGCTTGTTTGCTCGGCCAGCTGCCCCCGGACACCTCCGGGGCCGGGGACAAGAGAAGAGAGCTTGGCTCAAGTTCGTGGGAAATGGGAAATGAAACCCGCATTTTCCTGGATTTATGGATTAGTGGTTTACTTGGAAAGCAGCAAGCGGGCGGCTGCTACGGCTTCTTCCCTGCCGGGCTCTGCTATTCCTGCTTTTTCTGGGATAAAATCTGCATTCCGCCTTCCTCCATCCCTGATCCATCATCTCCGGATGTTTCCTTCTGCTATTCCTGCTTTTTCTGGGATAAAATCCGCATTCCCACCTTCCTCCATCCCTGATCCATCATCTCCGGGTGTTTCCTTCTGCTATTCCTGCTTTTTCTGGGATAAAATCTGCATTCCGCCTTCCTCCATCCCTGATCCATCATCTCCGGGTGTTTCCTTCTGCTATTCCTGCTTTTTCTGGGATAAAATCCGCATTCCGCCTTCCTCCATCCCTGATCCACCATCTCCGGGTGTTTCCTTCTGCTATTCCTGCTTTTTCTGGGATAAAATCTCCATTCCCGCCTTCCTCCATCCCTGATCCATCATCTCCGGGTGTTTCCTTCTGCTATTCCTGCTTTTTCTGGGATAAAATCCGCATTCCGCCTTCCTCCATCCCTGATCCACCATCTCCGGGGGTTTCCTTCTGCTATTCCTGCTTTTTTGGGATAAAATCTGTATTCCACCTTCCTCCATCCCTGATCCACCATCTCCGGGTGTTTCCTTCTGCTATTCCTGCTTTTTCTGGGATAAAATCTCCATTCCCGCCTTCCTCCATCCCTGATCCACCATCTCCGGGGGTTTCCTTCTGCTATTCCTGCTTTTTTGGGATAAAATCTCCATTCCCGCCTTCCTCCATCCCTGATCCACCATCTCCAGGGGTTTTGTTGTAACAAATCGTGCCACAAACGCCCCCGAGCGGGACAGAACTCGGCCTGACCCTTCCGATATTTTCTATTTCCCGGGAATTTTCCCCTCTTCCCTCTGGACTCTCCCGGTTTATTCCCCTTCCCCGTTCTCCTGGAGAACTTCCTTGGCCTTTCGGTGGTTTTGCTCTCCCCGTTCCTGGGGGGAACGTGCCTGAATTTCCCCCCTCAGAGACAGAAAAAAGATTTAAACCAACCGATCAATCAATCGTCATTTTTCCCCCTTTTTTTCCCCAATTTCCGCTTTCAGAGCTGTGGATTTGTGAGGACGGACCCTCCCGACCCGCCGCAGGAAATCGGGACTTTTTCCTCCTTGCTCCCCCTGCCCAAGGCTTGATTTTCATTATTCGTTTTCTTTGCAGCTCCAACCGCCCCGAGGCAATTAAAACAAGCCGGTTTTAACGAAGCTTTAATTGGGCAGGTGCTCAGCAGCTCCCGGGGTGGGAAAGGGGCAGGTGCGGAGAAGGGAAAAAAAACCCCTAAAATAATAAAATAATAAAATAACAAACCAAAGGATAAATGTGGATTTAACGAGGCCGAAGCCCGTTAGACCTTCGGGATCTTTGTGCCGGGGCTCAGCTGGCGCTGCAGCGGGAAAAATAAATTTAATTTCCCTCCGGGGAATGGAAATTTCTCCTCGGGAGGGAGCTGAAAACAACCTGGGGGTGGAAAAAAAAAAATCGACTTCAAGGTAAAAAAGTCAACTTGAGGGTTTAAAAAAATTCAGAATTGTGAATTAATTCCCTGTCAGCCCTTCTGAGGGGACCTGGGCCTTCCCTTGGCCGGGATCATTTCCCATTTTCTGTGTGTTTTAGGGTGAATTCTCCCCGTTTCTCAGGGGAATGTGCCTGAATTCCAACCCTGAAAGAAGTAAAAAGACTAAAAATGACAATAAATTGTTTTTACCAATTTCACCGATCAGAATCGCGGATTAATTCCCTGTCAGCCCTTCTGAGGGGACCTGGGCCATCCCTCGGCCGGGATCATTTTCCCATTTTCTGTGTGTTTTAAGGTCAAAACAAACAAATAAATCAAAAGAAACCCAACTCCAAGGCGAGGCAGGGGAGGTTTGGCCCCCATTTCCCCGCCGCGGCAGGAATTCTCTCCCGGCGAAAGGAGCGATAAAACCCGGCGAAGCAGAGCCTCGGCAGCCGCCGGATTCTCCTGCGCCGGGAGCCCGAGTTAAAGATTATCCAGGGGGAGAATTCCTGGCCCGTGAGGTGACGGCTCCGGCTGTACCAGGGGAAGCTTTCCACGGGCCGAGATAACGCGCGGACCGCGTTCCCGCAGTCCGCCCCCACCTCCGCGGCCTCGCCTCGCCCGGCTCCTTCCTCCTTCTCCCGCGTTTGCCCTCAGGTTCCTGCAGTTTCCTTCCTTTCCCCTCCTTTCCCCTCCTTTTCCTTCGTTCTCCTTCATTTTTCCCTCCTTTCCGCTCCTTTCCCCTCCTTTTCCCTCCTTTTCCCTCCTTTTCCCTCCTTCCCCTCCTTTTCCCTCCTTTTCCTTCATTTTGCTTCATTTTTCTTAATTTCCTCCTCATTTTCCTTCATTTTCCCTCCTTTCCCCTCCTTTTCCTTCATTTTTCCTCCTTTCCCCTCCTTTTCCCTCCTTTTCCCACCTTTTCCCTCCTTTTCCCTCCTTTTCCCTCCTTTCCCCTCCTTTCCCCTCCTTTCCCCTCCTTTTCCCTCCTTTCCCCTCCTTTTCCCTCCTTTTCCCTCCTTTTCCCTCCTTTTCCCTCCTTTTCCCTCCTTTCCCCTCCTTTTCCCTCCTTTTCCCTCCTTTTCCCTCCTTTTCCCTCCTTTTTCCCCGTTTGGGATGAGGATTTTGGCCTCTTCTCCTCCGCTTTTGCTGGAGTTGAAAGGACGAAGAGGAGCCACAAGTAAGTGTTGGACTTTATCCCCTCCTAAGGAATTTACTGTCGTGATTTTTTTTTTTCCTGAGGGATTCTTGGATCGGGATCTTTTTCTCTTTTTTTTTTTTTTTTATAGGAGGAAAAAAAAAAAAAAAAAAAAAAAAAAAAAAAAAAAAAAAGGAGGAAAAAAATTCCTGGATTCACTCAGGGGGTGAATTCTCAGGGAAATTTCTCGAGGCGTGAATTAGGGACAAAGTGATTCCAGGAGGCATTTCCGGGTGATTCCCGAAAAAAATTCCCACTGGAAAATAAAAGGATCAATCACTAATTCCTTCATTTTTGGGGGAATCCTGGGGATCTGTTTTGGCCGGTGGTGCCTGGGATGGAAATTCCCACTGGAAAATAAAAGGATCAATCACTAATTCCTTCATTTTTGGGGGAATCCTGGGGATCTGTTTTGGCCGGTGGTGCCTGGGATCACACCCGGGATGTTTTGGAATGTTGGGATATTCCCGGTTTTATCCCAGAGCTGCCGTGAAGGGTCAGCAGCGGGAAATCAGGGATTCACCCCTCGGAGCAATCCCAAATCCCTGCTCTTCCCAAAGCTTCCCAATTGTGGCTGGAGAGAGGGAATCTGATTGAAATCTTGGAATTTTGGGGATTGCTTTGAATGCGGCCTTTGCTGAAAGCCCGGGGATGGAAATCGATTAATATTGTTATCGTTAATAATAATAATAACGATTAATTATTGTGGGGTCTGGCAGCATTGAGTGTCCCTGAAATCGTCCTAAAGTCTCTAGAGTTATCCAGAGGTTCCCTAAAATCCTTCAAAGATCCCGAAAATCACCCGAAAATCCCGAAAACCATCCAAGGAGTCCTGGAACAATCCGGAGGCCCCGGAAATTATCCAGAGGCTGCTAAAACCATCCAAAAACCCTTAAAGTCACCCAAAAATCCCTCAAAGCCTTCTGAAAATCCCCCAAATCCTCCAGAACTCCCGAGAACCATCCAAAGGTCCCCAAAATCCCCCAAATCCTCCCCAAAATCCCCCAAATCCTCCCGAAAATCCCCCAAATCCTCCAGAACTCCCGAGAACCATCCAAAGGTCCCAAAAATCCCCCAAATCCTCCCGAAAATCCCCCAAATCCTCCCGAAAATCCCCCAAATCCTCCAGAACTCCTGAGAACCATCCAAAGATCCCAAAAATCCCCCAAATCCTCCCGAAAATCCCCCAAATCCTCCCGAAAATCCCCCAAATCCTCCAGAACTCCCGAGAACCATCCAAAGGTCCCAAAAATCCCCCAAATCCTCCCAAAAATCCCCCAAATCCTCCCGAAAATCCCCCAAATCCTCCAGAACTCCTGAGAACCATCCAAAGATCCCAAAAATCCCCCAAATCCTCCCGAAAATCCCCCAAATCCTCCCGAAAATCCCCCAAATCCTCCAGAACTCCCGAGAACCATCCGAAGGTCCCAAAAATCCTCCAAAAATGCCCCAAATCCTCCCGAAAATCCCCCAGAGAATCCTCCCCAAATCCCCGAACTGCTCAGCCTGGATGTGGCTCCAGGCCTTGGCCCCGGTCATTTATCCACTGGGATAAGGAATCCCGGGTTTCTCTGGGAATTTCGGGATAAGGAATCCCGGGTTTCTTTGGGAATTTCAGGATAAGGAATCCCGGGTTTCTCTGGGATCCCGGGATAAGGAATCCCGGCTTTCTCTGGGATCCCGGGATAAGGAATCCCGGCTTTCTCTGGGATCCCGGGATAAGGAATCCCGGGTTTCTCTGGGAATTTCAGGATAAGGAATCCCGGGTTTCTCTGGGATCCCGGGATAAGGAATCCCGGGTTTCTCTGGGAATCCCGGGATAAGGAATCCCGGGTTTCTCTGGGAATTTCGGGATAAGGAATCCCGGGTTTCTCTGGGATCCCGGGATAAGGAATCCCGGATTTCTTTGGGAATTTCAGGATAAGGAATCCCGGGTTTCTCTGGGATCCCGGGATAAGGAATCCCGCCTTTCTCTGGGATCCCGGGATAAGGAATCCCGGCTTTCTCTGGGATCCCGGGATAAGGAATCCCGGATTTCTTTGGGAATTTCAGGATAAGGAATCCCGTGTTTCTCTGGGAATCCCGGGATAAGGAATCCCGTGTTTCTCTGGGAATCCCGGGATAAGGAATCCCGGCTTTCTCTGGGATCCCGGGATAAGGAATCCCGGGTTTCTCTGGGAATCCCGGGATAAGGAATCCCGGCTTTCTCTGGGATCCCGGGATAAGGAATCCCGGGTTTCTCTGGGATCCCGGGATAAGGAATCCCGCCTTTCTCTGGGATCCCGGGATAAAAGAGCCCCGCCCGGCGTTCTCGGGCCGCGGGCCAAGTTGATTTCTTTCCCCGGCCCAAACCGCCGCTGGCTCCGGCTCCCGGGGAGTTTCCTGCTGGAACCGGGGAAACCGGCGCCTTCCTGGCGCTGGATCCGGGATCTCCCCGTCCTTCCGGGATCTCAGTTTTGTTCCCATTGAAATTTCCGAGGGGGAGGGGGAAAAAAAGGAGGAAAACCCGCGGATTTTTCTCTGGATTTTGGGATCTGTTTCCCTCGGGATTCTGATCCCGTTCCAGACAAACCAAAACAAAAACCCGCTCCCACCTCCAGCGGCCGAACACCCGGAATTTCTTTTGGCCGTCACTTGTTTGGTTTCTGAAGAGATCGAGATCTATTTAAATATTTATTTACAAACAAATCATTTTAAAATTTTATTTCTAAATAATAAAAAAGTTTAAATTTTTAATAAATAAGCCTTTCTTCAGCGCGGGGGAAATCGGGCTCAGTTCACCCTCCGAGCCCCCTCCCGCCTTCCCTCCTGCGGGCGGAACGAGGATCCGTGGCCTCGTCATTCCAAGGATCCTCCTTTCCCCGGGATTTTTGGGATGAGAGGCGCGGGAGGCTCGGGCCATCGGGGCTGGTGGCGGTTTTGGTTTTCCCCCTTTTGTTTGAACTCCGTGACTCAAACCTGGGACAAATCCAAGGCAAACAGAAGGTGCAGGAGCGGGTTTAACTCCTCCACGTCCGCGATTCAGGGACCGGGAAAAATAACAAAAACAAACCCCAAAATTCCTCCCGGCGCTGTAAAATCCCGATTTTTCCCAGGTTTTTGGGGGGTTTAACCCCCTCTCCGGGTTGGTGGGAGGGGAGAATTCCCGATTTTCCGCCGGTTTGGGGTCGGTAAATCCGCCCCTCCTGCCGAGCTTTTCTGGGAATGGGGTTTTTAGGATGGAACGGGATATTTGGGGAGGGGGTTTTTTGGGATTCAGCCGTAGCTTTGGGCCGGATCTGGAGCCGTGGGATGGGGGGGGGGGATCATTCCTGTAATTCCTGAAAATTCCTGAAAAATCCGGGAAATTCCTGGTGATTCCTGATCAATCCTGCAGTGGGATACAGATGTAAGGGATGAAAAAGAAGATTTGGGAATGGGCTTGAGGCTTGGGGTGAGAATTCCTGATCGTTCCCGGTAATTCCTGATCATTCCCGAGAATTCCTGGTCGTTCCTGATCATTCCCGAGAATTCCTGGTCGTTCCTGATCATTCCTGTCACGGGGTGGACTTGGAAAGGATGGAAGAGAAAATCTTGGAATGGTTTTGAGGCTTGGGGTGAGGATTCCTGACAATCCCTGGTAATTCCTGACAATCCCTGGTAATTCCTGACAATTCCTGCTCATTCCTGCCGCGGGACGGAATTTGACAGGATGAAATAGAAAATCCGGGAATGCTTTTGGGAACATCTGGGAAAGGGCAGCTCAACCTGGATCCAGCTTGGAAAAACCTTTGGGAATATTTGGGACGGGGGAGACGCCGATTTCAAGGCGGAGCTCTGGAAATTCGGGAATTTTTTCAACCCCTCGGCTCCATTTTCATGGAATTTCGCTTCCTCTGCTTTCTGCTTATCCCAAAGATAATTATGCAGGAAAGAAACAATTCCCAAATCCCGAATCCCAACCCAAACCCGCCCTCATCCCGGGATTTTTTTAATTGAGCAATGAATTTTATCTGCCTGGAAAACCCCGGGACAAAGAAATCCAACGTTTTGATTCCCAATCCAAAGCCCCAAACCTCCACCTTTCCTTCCTTTTCCCGGGATTTTTTCCCTCACTTTTGGGAAGCAATCAGCGGCTGCACTAATTAACGTCGGAAATGGGTTTTGCATAATTAAATATTCACGAGGGCAGCACGTGGCCAAAACCATAAAAATGAAGCGGCAGCTGCCGGGGTCGAGCGGTTTGTAGGCAAAAAAAAAAAAAAGGTGGATTTGGATAATTTTTGCCTGGAATTCCGACTCCCCGCCGGGATTCCGGCGGCCCTGAGTTCCTTTGCATGCGAGACGGGCACGGGGAGGTTTGGTCGGGATATTCAAACGATCCCAGGGAAATATCGGGATGAATCCTCCGGGCCTTTAAGGAAAAAATGGGATTCACGGAAGGAATAAAATGGGAAAGCCCTCTGGAATTCCGGGCAGCTCAGTCCTGGGGGTTCTCCTCCTGTTCCCTCTGGTTTTCCTTTCCCAGATCCTTCAAATTCCCAGATATTTGTTTGGAATGCACAGATGATCCCAGGGGAAATATCGGGATGAATCCTCCGGGGCTTTAAGGAAAAAATGGGATTTATGGAAGGAATAAAGTGGGAAATCCCTCTGGAATTCCGGGCAGCTCAGTCCTGGGGGTTCTCCTCCTGTTCCCTCTGGTTTTCCTTTCCCAGATCCTTCAAATTCCCAGATATTTGTTTGGAATGCACAGATGATCCCAGGGAAATATCGGGATGAATCCTCCGGGCCTTTAAGGACAAAATGGGATTTACGGAAGGAATAAAATGGGAAATCCCTCTGGAATTCCGGGCGGCTCAGTCCCGGGGGTTTTCCTGCCACTGTGATGTCACAGCGAGGTCACTGTGAGGTCACAATGATGATGTCACAGTGACGTCACAGCGATGTCACAACGGTCTCGGGGGGGTCAGTGGTGTCACAGCAATGTCACGGTGATGTCACGGCATCATCACAGAGGGGTCACAGTGATGTCATAGCACCGTCAGAGTGACGTCATAGCACCGTCACAGTGACATCACAGAGGGTCACAGCGAAGTCATAGTGGGGGTCATAGTGACGTCACAGAGGGGTCACACTGATGTCATACTGGGGATCACAATGATGTCACAGCGCTGTCACAGTGATGTCATTGTGCTGTCGCAGTGACGTCACAGATGGGTCACGTTGATGTCATACTGGGGATCACAATGATGTCACAGCGCTGTCACAGTAACGTCCCCGCGGTGTCACGCCGCTGTCACTGTCCCACCCCAACGGTGAGAGGATCCAGGGATCGTTCGGGATCTGAGCCCTTCCCCACCCCACAGGTGAGAGGATCCAGGGATCGTTCGGGATCTGAGCCCTTCCCCACCCCACAGGTGAGAGGATCCAGGGATCATTCGGGATCTGAGCCCTTCCCCACCCCAATGGTGAGAGGATCCAGGGATCGTTTGGGATCTGAGCCCTTCCCCACCCCACAGGTGAGAGGATCCAGGGATCATTCGGGATCTGAGCCCTTCCCCACCCCACAGGTGAGAGGATCCAGGGATCGTTCGGGATCTGAGCCCTTCCCCACCCCACAGGTGAGAGGATCCAGGGATCATTCGGGATCTGAGCCCTTCCCCACCCCCCAGGTGAGAGGATCCAGGGATCGTTTGGTGCATTGGGGGTTTTCAGGGATCTTTCCCAACCCCTGCAAATGTTTTTCCAGCCCTAAAAACTCCTCACAAATAAATCCCCAAATCCCCCAAATTTGCCGAAAATCCCCCCCCCAATAGTTGATAAACATCGGATACTTTATCCATAAATACAAATGTTTGATAAATGATTGGTAAATTATTGGTGAGTGTTGGATAAATCCTTGCAGCCCGGGCGCTTTTCCCTGCTCCTTTCCCTGCTGCTTTTGCCAGTTTTTTCTGACAATTTCATTCCCTTTTTATTCCTTTTTTTTATTCCTTGGAAAAACCTTTTTTTCCCCTCCTTTTTCTTTTTGTTTTTATTGTTTTCCCTCCTCCTTTCCCTGATGGTTTTATCAATTTTTCCAAAGGTTTTCATTCCAATTTTATTCCTTTTCTCCCTTAGAAAAACCTTTTTTTCCTCCTTTTTTTCCCCCTTTCTTTTCCCTCCTCCTTTCCCTGCTGCTTTCATCACATGAATCCCTCCGCGAAATCCCACGGATTTAACATTCCAAGGGAATTCCCGAGGGAATTCCGACCTGCGGGGATTCATTGGTTTCCCTCAACGCCCCCCAAAAATAAAAATAAACTAAAAATAAAATCCTCCCCAAACCGGAGCTCCAAGCTGGAATTTCCATCAGGAAACCTCGGAATTTCCATCAGGGAACCTCGGAATTTGCATCAATTCCATCCTCAGTGCGGTAAAACCTGGCCTGGGCCCCTCTTTTCCTTCCAATCCCTTTGGGATTTGCATGGAAAATCCCCAACATTTGTTTCCAGGTGGCTCCGACCCCCTTTTAAAATCCCGTATTTAAATAGGGATGGAAATTCAGGGGGAAAAAACCAAAATATTCCCTGGAGGAAAAATTCCCTGCCTGGGTGGGTTCCCCCTGTTCCAGCAGATTTATGGGATCCACAAAAGATTCCAGCAGATTTAGGGGATTGGGGAGGGATTGAGAGGGAAGGAAATTTCATCCTGAATTTTTGGGGGTCACGTTAAAGGGAAATTCAGATCAAACTCCGTGGGGAAAAAAAACTTTGGGAATTTTTGGCTCCTGCCCCAAAACTGGGCTGGAAATCCCTGAGAATTCCCAATTTAATCCCTCCTGGGGTGGGATCCATGGAATTGGGCAAATTTGGGCTGGAATTGTGAGAGTTCTGAGGGATATCCCTGAGAATTCCCACTTTAAACCCTCCTGGACTGGGATCCATGGAATTGGGCAGGAATTGTCCAAGCTCTTTGGGATATCCCTGAGAATTCCCAATTTAAACCTCCTGGACTGGGATCCATGGAATTGGGCAGGAATTGTGCAAGTTCTTTGGGATATCCCTGAGAATTCCCAATTTAAACCCTCCTGGGGTGGGATCCATGGAATTGGGCAGGAATTGTCCAAGTTCTCTGGGATATCCCTGAGAATTCCCACTTTAATCCTCCTGGACTGAGAAGGAATTGGGCAAATTCGGTCTACAGCAAGTGGGATTTCCAACCGTTCCCTCCCTCATTTGAGGTTTTCCAGAGGATATTTGGGAATTTCACCTCCCTTTTCTTGACTTACCATCAAACCTCTCCAACTGGGCCGCGGGAATTTCAGTTTTCCCCCATTTCCTCCCTGCTTGGAGGTGTTCCGGAGGGTTTGGCGTTGGATATTCGGGAATTCCGCCGAGGGGGTTTCTTTGCCCTCCTGGGTGGGGGGTTGGGGCAGGAAAGTCGGGAGCTGCCGGGACAGGCCGGGGAGGAAGGGAAGGAGCGCGGGGAGCTCTCCCTGCGCGTGACTCAGAGCCGGGCCCAGCCCGGGCCGGGGACAAATCCGGCTGCTGGCCCCGCTCCGGAGGGAGCTGCCCCGGGAGCCGCTGTCGCGCCATTCCCGGGGGAGCCGGGGACAAATCCGGGACAGATCCTTCCCTGGGACACTGAGAAATCCCTGGGATGGAATTGCCAGGGAAGCTCTGGGTGCCAGGGATGAGAAATCCGGGACAGATCCTTCCCTGGGACACTGAGAAATCCCTGGGGTGGAATTCCCAGGGAAGCTCTGGGTGCCAGGGATGAGAAATCCGGGAGAAATCCTTCCCTGGGACACTGAGAAATCCCTGGGACGGAATTCCCAGGGAAGCTCTGGGTGCCAGGGATGAGAAATTCGGGAGAAATCCTTCCCTGGGACACTGAGAAATCCCTGGGACGGAATTCCCAGGGAAGCTCTGGGTGCCAGGGAGAAGAGCTGCTCCTTGTGGATCAGAAATCCGGGAGAAATTATTCCTTGATTCACTCCACTCGACTGCCCCAGGAGGAGACAAAGGCAGGGCAAGGCTGGCCTGGAAAATCCAGGATAAACTGAAACCCATCTGGGATGAAATCTGCTTTTTTCCTCCATCCACCTGCCCCAGGAGGAGACAAAAACCAGGGAAAGTCTGGCCTGGAAAACCTGGGATCAGGCGGAAACTAATCTGGGATGAAATCTGCTTTTTTCCTCCATCCAGCTGCCCCAGGAGGAGACAAAAACCAGGGAAAGGCTGGCCTGGAAAACCTGGGATCAGGTGGAAACTAATCTGGGATGAAATTTGGTTTTCTGCTCCATCCACCTGCCCCAGGAGGAGACAAAAACCAGGGAAAGGCTGGCCTGGAAAACCTGGGATCAGGTGGAAACTAATCTGGGATGAAATTTGGTTTTCTGCTCCATCCAGCTGCCCCAGGAGGAGACAAAGGCAGGGCAAGGCTGGCCTGGAAAACCTGGGATCAGGTGGAAACTAATCTGGGATGAAATTTGGTTTTCTGCTCCATCCAGCTGCCCCAGGAGGAGACAAAGGCAGGGCAAGGCTGGCCTGGAAAACCTGGGATCAGGCGGAAACTAATCTGGGATGAAATTTGGTTTTTTCCTCCATCCAGCTGCCCCAGGAGGAGACAAAGGCAGGGCAAGGCCGGCCCCACAACTCCCTGAAAACCAATCTGGAAACCGCCCCTGAGCCCGGCCCGGCTGCTGGCAGCCCGAGCTCTGGCTGGGAAATCTTCCCCCTGTAAAGATGAAAGCCTTTGCTCCTTTCATTTCTTTATTTATTTTTCTTCCCTTTTTTTTTTTTTCCCTTTTTTCTTTTCACTCCCCTTTGTCCTGGGCGATCAGGCAGGGAAGGAGTGGCGGGAGGAAAGGGCAGGAACGGCCGGAATTCTCGGGAAGGAGGGGATGTGCCGCCTTCTGCCAGCCTCAGGGACAGCTTGGGAACTGGAGCCGCAAAACTCCGGGCTCAGGCCGAGGATTTCAGTCGGATTCTCACAGTTCTGTGCTGTTGATTCCAAGTTTATTTTTTTTTTAAATTGGATTCTCAAAATTCTGAGCCCAAAGTCCCAAGGAAGGTTTTGAAGTCAGATTCTCATGTTTTTAAACTGGATTTTAAACTGGATTCTCAGAATTCTCTGCTGAGTCCGAGGTCTCAAGGAGGGATTTTTAAGCTGATTTTTCAAAATTCTGAGCCCAAGGTCCCAAGGAAGGGTTTTTAAATCGGATTCTCACAATTCTGTGCTGCTCATTCCAAGGGGTTTTTAAATCGGATTCTCACAATTCCGTGCTGTTCATTCCAAGGGGTTTTAATCAAATTCTCACAATTCTGTGCTGTTCATTCCACGGGATTTTAAATCGGATTCTCACAATTCCGTGCTGCTCATTCCACGGGGTTTTAAATCGGATTCTCACAACTCTGGGCTGAACCGAAGGTCTCAAGGAAGAGTTTTAACCCAGATCCTCAAAATTCTTCAAGGTTTTTAAAAAGACCTTTACGGGCTTTTTTTCCCCGAGATTTTGAGGTTTCTTTAAAAGATTTTCAAAGGTTTTTCCAAGGAGTTTAAAGTTTTTTCTAAAGATTTGAAAGTTGTTCCAAATATTGGGGATTGTCATCCAGCGGGAATGTTCCGTGGGGTTGGTGGGGTGGGGAATGTTTGGGATTTTCCTCCGACGGGAATGTTCTCTGGGAATCGGCTCTGGGAATGTTCTCCAGGGGTTGATGGAGTAGAGAATATTTGGGATTATCCCCAAGCGGGAATGTTCTCTGGGAATCTTCTCTGGGACTGGTGGAGTAGAGAATATTTGGGATTATCCTCAAATGGGAATGTGCTCTGGGAATGTTCCCTGGGAATGTTCTTTGGCATTGACGGGGCAGAGAATATTTAGGATTATCCCCAAACAGGAATGTGGGAATGTTCTTTGGGGTCGGTGCGGTAGAGAATATTTGGGATTTTCCTCAAATGGGAATGTTCCCTGGGAATGTTCTCTGGGAATATTCTCTGGGAACGTTCTCTAGGAACGTCCTCTGGGCATGTCCCGCCCGTGCCGCCGAAGGGCTCCAGGCAGGAACGCGACCCCACCAACACAACCCCGTAATTCCAGGCCCACATTCCCTAAAATCCCGTGGCTGGAGCTCCTTCCAGGTACAAATCTGTGTCTGGGGGGGGAAGGAGCAGCTCAGGGGCTCAGCTGGAGCAGCTCAACCCAACCCAAGCCCTCCGAGCCACCCCAGGGAGCTCCGGAGTCTCCCGCAGGAGAAGCCGCGTCCCGGGGGGGTTGGGAGCCAATTAAGGGATAATTGGAGCCGGGAGCTGCATCTTCCCTGGGAAATCCGAGAGTTCCCTCCACACCAAGGGGAAAACAGTCGGTGGTTTGGTTTTCGCGGCGCTCAGGGGAATCTTCCAACGTCTCTGGAAAGGGATGAGTCCTGATTTTGGGAGGTTCAGGAAGCCACATTCCCATTTTTAACCGTTCTTCCATCTGGGGAGCCCTGATTTTGGAAGGTTCAGGAAGCCACATTCCCATTTTTAACCATTTTTCCATTTGGTGAGTCCTGATTTTGGGAGGTTCAGGAAGCCACATTCCCATTTTTAACCGTTCTTCCATTTGGGGAGTCCTGATTTTGGGAGGTTCAGGAAGCCACATTCCCATTTTTAACCGTTCTTCCATTTGGTGAGCCCTGATTTTGGGAGGTTCAGGAAGCCACATTCCCATTTTTAACAGTTCTCCCATTTGGGGAGTCCTGATTTTGGGAGGTTCAGGAAGCCACATTCCCATTTTTAACCGTTCTTCCATTTGGTGAGCCCTGATTTTGGGAGGTTCAGGAAGCCACATTCCCATTTTTAACAGTTCTCCCATTTGGGGAGTCCTGATTTTGGGAGGTTCAGGAAGCCACATTCCCATTTTTAACCGTTCTTCCATTTGGGGAGCCCTGATTTTGGAAGGTTCAGGAAGCCACATTCCCATTTTTAACCGTTCTTCCATTTGGGGAGTCCTGTTTTTGGAAGGTTCAGGAAGCCACATTCCCATTTTTAACCGTTCTTTCACTTGGTGAGTCCTGATTTTTCATGGAGATTTGGAAGCCCTCAGCTTTAACTTTCAAACATTTCTTTATTTGAAATACTTTCATTTTAAGTATTTTTTATTTTAACTGCTCTTATTTCAAATTGCTTTTTTTATTTTAAATGAGGAGAGCTCAGAGCCCTTCCAGGGCCTAAAGGAGCTCCAGGAGAAGGATTTGAGACAAGAAATGGAGGGACAGGACCCAGGGGATGGATTTGGGCTGGCTAAGGTCAGGTTGAGGTGGGAATTGGGAGGAAACCTTTCCCTGCGGGGGCACTGAGGAGGACGATCCGTGTCCACCCCATCCCTGGCTCCCCCGGGGTCACGGCAGGTCCCTGCCCTCCGCCTGGCCTGACCCTGCGCCTCCAACGTCCCTCGTTCCACCCCAGGCCACCCCTCCTCCTCCTCCTCCTCCTCGTCGTCCTCGGCGCTCCGGCAATAACCCGGCCTTTGTTAGGCCGGGCCCAACCCCGGCTGCTCCCAGGGCGGCGTTGGTGCCGCTCCCAAGGCCAGGACACACCTGTTGGGGCCGGGAGCAGCGGGATTGGCTGCGCCAGGAGTGCACCTGCGCAGGGAGGGCTGAGAGGCTCCATGTAAGAGGAGCCTTGGCCTCGCTCGCCAGCCCTCCTCAACTCCAGCTCCACCACGCAGCTCCTGCGAGGCTCCGCGCTCGGCCCGGCCTTGCCCGGCCTTGCCTTTCTCTTTTGCTTTCTTTCTTTTTGGTTTGTTTTTTTTTTGGCTTTTTTTTTTTTTCTTGTTTTAAGCTCAGCTTAACGAGGTGTAGCCGTGTTGTTTTTCCAGGTCTGCCTCGGCGTCGGTTTTTCCCCCCCCCTCCTCGGGAAATCCAAGGTCGCCTTCACCGGGATGCGGAAGAAGGAAAAAAAAAACCTCTCCTGGCCGCTCCTTCGTCCTCCCAACCTTTTCCTTGCTCACCTGGAGGCTGATCTGGCTTCGGGAGAAGTTCCTTCGTGCTTCTCGGCACTGAAGTTTTTTTTTCGTGCCGGTCCTGGTAAGATCCAAAAAAGTATCCAGGGGAAAAAAAAAAAAAAAAAAAAAGAAAACAATGACAAAAAAAAAAAAGGGATTTGCGGAGCGCGAAAAAATAACGTGACTTCTCGAAGGCTTTTCCTTCCTTTTCCATGGATATTCCCTCTCTCCACTTCACTTTCTCTGGGATTCTGCCCTTTTTTCTCTTCCTCCTTCTCCCTCCAGATCCAAAATATCCAGGGGAAAAAAACAACAAAAAAAGGGAATTACGGAACGCCAAAAAACCGACTTCTCGAAGTCTTTTCCTACTTTTCCATGGATATTCCCTCTCTCCACTTCACTTTCTCTGGGATTCCGCCCTCTTTTTCTCTTCCTCCTTCTCCCCCCAGGTGGATTGGAGAGGAGGAGGGTTTTTTTTTTTTTGTTGTTGGACAGATCAGGTTTTGTGTGCTCCGTGCGCTGGGGGAGGGGGAGGGCAGCGCATGAATCCAAACGTTCATTTTACAACCAGTCCGACCAGTCAGGGCAGATCCGAGGGCTCGGAAAAAAGGAGGGGGAAAAGCTGCTCTCGGCCAGGTGTCACGGAGAGCTCAGGGAGAAGGAGGAGGCGTTGGAAAATCGGGGGGAAACTGGACGAAAATTGGATGAAAATCGGATGAAGGGCGATAGGAAACGAGGATGGGATTGGAAGGGTCGTCCAGTATTTCTGGGCTTTGGAATATTTTGGATTTACGGGAGGATTTCCTGGTTTTGGGAGTAAAGGTGAGGATCGGAAAGCTGAGTTTGCTGCTGGGTCTGAAATAAACCGGGAATGTTGGGGAAATCCGAGTGAAATCGATAGGAAACGAGCATGGGATTGGAAGGCTCTTCCAACATTTCTGGGTTTTGGAATATTTGGATTTACGGGAGGATTTCCTGGTTTTCGACTCAAAGTGAGGATTGGAAATCCGAGTTTGCTGCTGGTTCTGAAATAAACCGGGAATGTTGGGGAAATCCGAACGAAATCGATAGGAAACGAGCATGGGATTGGAAGGGGTTCGTCCAGTCTTTGTGGGCTTTGGAATATTTTGGATTTCAGGGAGGATTTCCTGGTTTGGGGAGTAAAGGTGAGGATCGCAAATCCGAGTTTGCTGCCGGCTCTGAAGCGAAAAGGAATATTGGGGAAATCCGAGTAAATCAGGGTAAAATCCATAGGAAACGAGAAGGGGATTGAAGGGGCTCTTCCAACGTTTCTGGTTTTTGGGATTTGAGGGAGGATTTCCTTGTTTGCGACTCGAAGGGAGGATCGGAAATCCGAGTTTGCTGCCGGCTCTGAAATGGAACTACAGTATTGGGGAAATCTGAATAAATCTGACTGAAATCGACCTCAAACGAGCATGGGACTGGAAGGGGCTCTTCCGGTATTTGTGGCTTTGGGGATATTTGGATTTACGGGAGGATTTCCTGGTTTTCCACTCCGAGGGAGGATTGAAAATCTGAGTTTGCTGCTGGCTCTGAAATAGAAATGAATCTTGGGAAATTCTGATTAAATCCAAATAATGTTGATACGAAACGAGCATGAGATGAGAGGGGGTTCTTCCAGTGTTTCTGGGGTTTGGAATATTTGGATTTCAGGGAGGATTTCCTGGTTTCCGACTCCAAGAGGGGGTTGGAAATCCGAGGTTGGGGCTGGCTCTGAAGTAAGTAGAAATATTGGGAAAATCTGATGAAATCCAAATGAAATTGATACAAAAGTGAAGGGGGTTTCCCAATATTTCTGGATTTTTGGATTTCAGGGAGGATTTCCTGGTTTCCGACTCCAAGTGAGGGTTGGGAATCCGACTTTGCTGCCGGCTCTGAAATAAAAAGGAATATTGGGGGAATCTGATTAAATCCGCATAAAATCGATGGAGGATGAGCAGAAAATCGGCTTTTATATTGGCTTTTCCAATATTTCCGGAGTTTTGGATTTAGGGGAGGATTTCCCGGGTTGGGGAGCAAAGGCGAGGGTTGGAAATCCGAGTTCGCTGCTGCCTCCGAGTAACGATTGCCACGTTTTAATTACGTATTTAATTACCCGGCTTTTCTAATGAGCTTTCCTCACCCCATCCTCAATTTCTCTTTTTTTTTTTTTTTTTCCCTCCTCTCCTGACCTGAATCCATTCCCGGGATAAAAGCAGTGAAAGGAACAGATTGGGAATAAGAAAAAAATCGGGAATTTTTGGGTTGGATGCGAAGGAAAATCCGTCGGTTTCCGCTCGCGGCACGAGGAGCCATTTTGGGTTGGTTTTGTTGATTCTTTTTTCTCACCTTGAGGCTTTTTCTTTTTCTTTTTCTTTTTCTTTTTCTTTTTTTTTTGGTTCTTTTCGGTGCTTGAAAAAAATCCAAAAATATTTCAATTTTGTCTTCATTCCCAGCGCTGGATCCAGCCGGGATCGGCTTGTCCCGGTTTTTTCCTGAATTTTGGAGAGTTGGGAGGAAGGAGAAGGTAAAATAAATTTGAGTTTATTTCAGTTTCCCTTTTTTCCTGGAGTTTTTTTTTCTCCTTTCCCCCCCTTTTTTTTTTTCCTGCCGCTTTTCCAAGATTTTTCCTAAAACAAAAGAAAAAAATTTATTCTTTTCCCTCTTTTTGCCCAACATGTCCATAAAAAAAGTGGGAAAAAAAGGGAATTTTGAGGGATTTGGTTTTTTTTTCCTTTTTGTCCTTGACTTTTTTTCCTCATTTTCCCATTTTTTTTCTGTCACTTTTCCACGTCCTTGCCTAAAACAAAAACAACAAAAAAAATTTATTTATTTCCCCCTTTTTGCCCAACCTGCCCCAAAAAATTGGGAATTTTGGGATCGTTTGGGGAAATTTTTTTTGGTTTTTTGCAGTTTTTCTTTTGTTTTATTGTGGTTTTTGGCAGGTTTTTTTTGTTATTTTGGGGATTTTTTTTCGGTGGTTTTTGGTGGTTGGATTTGGGAATTTTTTGGTGTTTCTTGACTTTTTCGGGAGTTTTTCTCATTCTCGTTGGGTTTTAGGGAGTTTTTGCCGCTTTTTTGTAGTTTTTTGGGCAGTTTCTTCTCGTTATTTCAGGATTTGTTGGTGATTTTTGGTTGTCGTTGAATTTGGGGGAATTTGGGGTATTTTTTGCTTGTTTGGGGGATTTTTAGGAGCTTTTTGGTTGTTGGCTCTGGGAATTTTTTGCTGTTTCTTGACTTTTTGGGGAGTTTTTCCTCATTATTATCGGGTTTAACGGAGTTTTTTTGTTGCTTTTTTTGTATTTTTTGCCAATTTTTTATTATTATTTCAGGGGGGGGTTGGTATTTTTTTTGGTTTTTGTTGAATTTTGGGGAATTGTTTTTGGTGTTTCTTGAGGGTTTTTTGGAGGCTTTGGTGGAGGTTTCTCCGAGTTCAGATTCCCCTGATGGATTAAACCTTGAGTTTATTCCAGGCAGGAATAAATCACCGAAACAGCGGGATGAAATTCTGAGAAACTGGGTCTGGACTGGTTTTGAACTGGTTTTAAGTGGTTGTGAACTGGTTTTAATGGATTTGGAACTGGATTTGTCTGGTTTTTAATTGATTTTGGTGGGTTTTCACTGGTTTTGAACAGCTTTAACTGGTTTTTACTGGGTTTTAAACTGGTTTTAAACTGGGTTTTACTGGATTTGAACTGGGTGTTTGGTTACTGGGTTTTTAACTGGCTTTTACTGGTTTTGAACTGGTTTTGAACTCATTTAAAATTTCTTTTCTGGGTTTTAACTGGTTTTAAACTGGTTTGAACTGGGTTTTTACTGGTTTTTAACTGGTTTTGGTGGGTTTGAACTGGTTTTAATGGGTTTTAACTGAGTTTTTTTAGTGAGTTTTTAACTGGGTGTTAACTGGGTGTTAACTGGGTTTTTAACTGGTTTTTTAACTGTTTTTTTACTGGGTTTTACTGAGTTTTGACTGTTTTGAACTGGTTTTGGTGGGTTTGAACTGGCGTTTAGCTGGCTTTGATGGGTCTGAACTGGTTTTGAACTGGTTTTTACTGGTTTGGAATTAGTTTTGATAATTTTTGATGCTCTCTTCCTGAGCTGTCCCAGTGTAAAACTCCACATTTTCCCCGGGATCAGATTTTTCCCTCTTGGTCCTTTTCCGCTTTGACCTCCCAATTTTAAAATCCATTTTTCCCAATTAAAACACCCATTTTTTCCCAAAAAAATCCCCTCCCCCCTTTTTTTTTGTATTATTCCTTTGAAAATCCCAACTTTGCAACCCTGAGCTCAAGAAAATCCATTTGGGAACAGAAAAACGGGATTTGTTTGGGAACGAGGAATGTGGGAGGTGGATTTTTAAAACGGATTTTGTTGGAAATAAAGGAATTCTTTTTCTTTATTGAAAAAAAAGAATTAATCTTTGCTAAAATCAATCACTGGGATTGATTTTTGAGCTCCAGATTCCACCAAAACCTCGACTTTTAAGGATAATTTAAAGGAATTTCGGTTTTTCCCTGAGTTTTTACAGCTGGAGAAGATTTCCTCAGTAATTAAGGATTGAATCATTTTGCTCTAATTCCAATTAAACATTGGGGTAATTTGGGGGAATTGTTTTCTTTATTATTATTATTAAATATTGGGGTATTTTGAGGAATTGTTTTCATTATTATTATTATTATTATTATTATTATTATTATTATTATTAAATACTGGAGTATTTGGGGGAATTGTTTTCTTTATTATTATTATTATTATTATTATTATGTCTCATAATTATCTCTATTATCATTTAAATATTACCATTATTCTTTCCATTGTCAATTATTCACCACTACCCTTATTAAATTTATTCGAATTTCATTTTTATTCCATTAGTTTTATTTTATTATTTTAATCCTGGGCTTGCTCATTAAACCGAGTCTAACAAAACCAGGTTTTAATCTCTAGAAAACCTCCACTTATTTTCTAGGCAGGGCTGGCTGTGAACACAGAATTTTTGGGGCGATTTCTCTCGATTTTTCACTGAAAAAAATAAAAAATCCCAATTAAAAAAAAAAAAAACATTCCCAGGTGATTTTTTTTTTCCCCCCCCAAATTTCTTCAATTTTTTTTTTTTTTTTTTTGCTCCAAAAAAAAAATATAAAATTCCAGTTTTGGAGCTTTTGACGTTGAGACGTCCTCACCATCTTACTGGGCAGCATTGGATGAATTCTGCCTCTCTAATACTGCCTGGTAATGATGATGATGGCGTTTCCTGCGCTCCGTGGGACGGCCCTTAATCCCGGCTCAGCAAATCCAGGTTTGGAGTTTTAATCCCGGCTCAGCAAATCCAGGTTTGGAGTTTTAATCCCGGCTCAGCAAATCCAGGTTTGGAGTTTCAATCCCAGCTCAACAAATCCAGGTTTGGAGTTTTAATCCCGACTGAACAAATCCAGGTTTGGAGTTTTAATCCCGACTGAACAAGTCCAGGTTTGGAGTTTTAATCCCGACTGAACAAATCCAGGTTTGGAGTTTTAATCCCGGCTCAACAAATCCAGGTTTGGAGTTTTAATCCTGGCTCAGTAAGTCCAGGTTTGGAATTTTGATCCCGGCTCAGCAAGTCCAGGTTTGGCGCCCGAATCCCTCCCGAGCGCGAGGAAAGGAGAAAATGAAAATGTGGAATTTCGGGGTGTCGTGGGTTGGGAAAAAGCTGATTTTGGGGTGTTGTGGGTCAAGAAAAAGCTGATTTTTGGGGCGGTTTAGGGGATCCGGTGTGATTTGGGTGATTTTTGGGGCGGTTTAGGGGATCCGGTGTGATTTGGGTGATTTTTGGGGCGGTTTAGGGGATCCGGTGTGATCTGGGTGATTTTTGGGGCGGTTTAGGGGATCCGGTGTGATCTGGGTGATTTTTGGGGCGGTTTAGGGGATCCGGTGTGATCTGGGTGATTTTTGGGGCGGTTTAGGGGATCCGGTGTGATCTGGGTGATTTTTGGGGCGGTTTAGGGGATCCGGTGTGATCTGGGTGATTTTTGGGGCGGTTTAGGGGATCCGGTGTGATCTGGGTGATTTTTGGGGCGGTTTAGGGGATCCGGTGTGATCTGGGTGATTTTTGGGGCGGTTTAGGGGATCCGGTGTGATCTGGGTGATTTTTGGGGCAGGTTAGGGGATCCGGTGTGATCTGGGTGATTTTTGGGGCGGTTTAGGGGATCTGGTGTGATTTGGGTGATTTTTGGGGCGGTTTAGGGGATCTGGTGTGATCTGGGTGATTTTTGGGGCGGTTTAGGAGATCCGGTGTGATCTGGGTGATTTCTGGGGCGGTTTAGGGGATCCGGTGTGATTTGGGTGATTTTTGGGGCGGTTTAGGGGATCTGGTGTGATTTGGGTGATTTTTGGGGCGGTTTAGGAGATTTTGGGGGTGATTTAGAACTGGGACAATAAATTAAAACCCTTCTTGGGGTTTTCCCTGGAATTTTGCCCTCGGGAAGAACTGGGACAATGAATTCCAACCGTTTTGAGGGTTTTTCTCTGGAATTCTGCCCTGTGGAAGAACTGGGACAATGAATTCCAACCGTTTCCTGGGGTTTTTCTCTGGAATTCTGCCTTCCAGAAGAACTGGGACAATGAATTCCAACTGTTTTGAGGGTTTTTCTCTGGAATTCTGCCTTCCAGAAGAACTGGGACAATAAATTAAAACCATTCCCGGGCTTTTTCCTGGAATTCTGCCCTCGGGAAGAACTGGGACAATAAATTAAAACCATTCCCAGGGTTTTTCCTGGAATTCTGCCCTCGGGAAGAACTGGGACAATGAATTAAAACCATTCCCGGGGTTTTTCCTGGAAGAACTGGGAATTCCCAATGAATTCAAACCATTCTGGGGTTTTTTTTTTTCCTCTGGAATTTTCCCTCTGGAAGAACCGGGACAATGAATCAAAACCGCTCTTGGGCTTTTTTCCCGGAATTTTCCCTCTGGAAGAAGCGGGAATTCCGGCCCCTGCTGGACTCTCTGGTCCCCTGTGGGCATCTTACCAGTCAGTGCTGGATTTTGTGTCTCGGCTCTAACACTGTCTGGTAACGATGTTCAAAGGGTGACCCCAAACCACCCCGGCCCCAAATCCCAACCGCGGCTCCGCTCTTCCAAAGGGTAAGGACGGATTTGGGGGGAAAAGGGAAGGAAAACGGAGATTTCTGTGGGAAATAAAAGGGTAGGGACGGATTTGGGGGAGAAACGGGGAGGAAAACGGAGATTTCTGTGGGAAGTAAAGAACAAGGACGGATTTTTTTGGAGGAAAAGGGGAAGGAGAACGGAAATTTGTGTGGGAAATAAAGGGTAAGGATGGATTTTGGGGAAAGAAAATGGAAATTTGTGTCGGAAATAAAGGGTAAGGATGGATTTTGGGGAAAGAAAATGGAAATTTGTGTCGGAAATAAAAGAGTTTGGTTTTTTTTCCTAATTCCCAAGGGGGTTTTTTCCCAATCCCAAAGGTTTTTTTCCCCCCAATTCCTCAACATCTCCTGAACTTCCAACCGTGCCACCCCGCCTTGATCCAGGTGGGTTCATTCCTCTTTGGAATTCCTTTGGAAAACTGGGAATTCCAGCCAGGCTTTGTTCACCTTTCAGGACCTCCCCGGTCAGAATTCCCCAAATTTGGGGTTTTTCACCTCGATTTCTCTGCAGGGCATGAGAATTCCGGTCAGAATTCCCGAGTTCAGATCCAGCCTCAGCCAGGGGATCCCAGAATTCCAGGATCCGAATCCAAGGAATTCCCAATTCCCAATCCCTGCCCCAGCCAGGAATTCCACGGCACCTCCCAGGGCTGGGAATTCCTCCCTGAGAGCCCCGTCCCGGATTTAATTTCCTTTTCCATCCCAAAATTCCTCCCGATTCCCCTTTTCCACGGCGAAATTTTAAATCCTTTTATTCCCCCCCTTGCTTTGCATTAAACCAGGCCTAAAATTCCTTCCTAAAATTCCAGGACAACGCAGGAAAATCAGGGAAAAAAACCCCCCAAAACTCGAATTAATTGGTTAATAATTAAAAATAATTCCCATTAACAACGTGGAGAGTTTGGAAGGAGCTGCCCCGGCTGTTGGGATTCCCAGGAAAAGCAGGAAATGAAGGAGCAGAGCGGTGATTAATTAATTAATGGAGATGTTAATGAGTAACCGTTAATGAGTAACCGCTCCGGGAGGGCCCCGGGGAGAGGAAATGGGGGAGAGAAATTCCCCAAATTGGAATTTTAAATCCTCGGGGTTGGGGCCCAAAGTGCCCCTCTGGGAACTTGGAATTGGGGGGGGGAAAATCCCCAAAAAAATTTAAAAAAGGAGAAAATTCCAATTGGGAAAAATAAAAATAAAATGGAGACAGAAAAATCCCAGAAAATCCCAAATAAAGGAGAATCCCAAATAAAGGAAAAAAATCCCATCCCAGAACCAGGAAAAACCCGTAAAAATTCCCTTTTTTCCTCTGGGAATTTGGAACTGGGGAAAGAAATCCTTCCCCAAAAAAGGAGAAAATTCCAATGGGAAAAAACCCCAGAAACAGAAAAATCCCAAATAAAGGAAAAATCCCATCCCAGAACCAGGAAAAAGCAACAACAAATTCCCTTTTCCATCTGATTTTCCCCGCCCTTAAATCCCCCTCACTGGATTTTGGGGCGATTTAGGAGATTTTTGGGACAGAATCCCAACATTTTTTGCCTCAACGAGGTGAACTTCTGGCTCCAGAACATCCCGAATTTCCCAGGAGCTGCTCCAGAGGGATTGGAAGGCAAATCCTCCCAAATCTCCCCAATCCCTTCCCCAACCAAACAGGGGAAAAAAAAAATCAGAATTTCCATCATTTTCCCGCCTCTAAAAACCAAACAGGAGGAATTCCAGATTTCCTTGGAATTTTCCAATGCTGGATGTGGGGGGGAAAAAAACCAATAAATTCGGAAGAAATGGAATTCTCTGGAATTTCCTGCAGATTGTTGTTTTACCAGGCAAAGTTAGATCTGCGTTTGTCTGTCTAATACTGTCTGGTAATGCCGCCAATCGCACGGGCGGCCGCCTCAGAGGGGCAAAAATCCCGGGAAAAATGCCCCGCAATGGAAGAATTCCCGGAGTTCCACAGCTGGGATTTATTGGGGCGGGGTTAGGGACTTTTTTTTTTTTTTGTGGGGAAAAATGGAGGAAAAAAGCCCCAAAATCTTTGATTTTATTGGGAAAAAAAAAATCGATCTATTTTGGAATTAATTTGAGGGATTTTAGGGACTTTTGTCCTGGCAGGAATCTGGGAACAATTCCCTGGAGAGGAAGAATTCCCGGAGTTTCACAGCTGGAATTCGTTCAGGGGATTTTTTGAGGGTTTTTTTTGTGGCAAAAATCCGGGGAAATGGCGCAAAAATCCTTGATTTTATCAGAAATATCAATCAATTTCGGTGTTAATTTGAGCGACTTTAGGAAATTTTTTCCCCCAGGATTTTTTTTTTTCCTCTCCCAGGATTTTTGGCATTACCAACCCCAGCAGGATTTTATCCCAATTTTCCATTTTTTATCCCCAAAATCCCCAATTTTTTTTTTTTGGGGGGGGGGGGAAAAAACCACCCCAAACCCGCCCTAAATCCGCTCTTCTTCTTACGGAAAAACGACGCTTCACGCCCCATCCCAATCCCAATCCCAATCCCAATCCCAATCCCGGTTTTTTTATTTGTTGGGGTTTTTGGGGGGTTTTTTGGGAATCGCCGTTATCGGAGCTCGCTGTAAACTTTGAGGGAGAGCACGGACAGTTTTTCCTCGGCGCTTTTGTCGCCGTGTTCCTCCTCCGGGAATTGGATGCTCCGGGATTCCTCCCCCAGGATCAGCCGAGGAGGGAAATTGGATCCCAAATCTGTGACTGGGCGGGGGAAAAAAAAAAAAAAAAAAAAAAAAAAAGGGAAAAAAATCAGCCAAAAAAATTCCTGAAATTCCCGTTTAAAAAATTTCAATTTCAACTTCAAGCCCGGCTTCCAAATCAGCCGGGAGAGGTTGAAATTCCTCGGAAATTCCGCTGAAATTTCGATTAAAAATCGAGGGATTCCTGAAACCCCCCCCATCAGGATTTTCCAGAAACTTCCGGGTCCTTTTCCCGTTCTGGGATCAGGGCATTACGGGACGGGATTTGGCAGGGATTTTGGGATGATCGCATCCATGGGCAGGGACATTTCCCGTTATCCCAAACTGCTCCAAGGACAATTCCAGGGATGGGCCAACCTGTGCTGGCACCTTCCCACCATCCCGGGCAGGAATCCCCAAATCCCCGAATCCCCGAATCCCCGAATCCTCGAATCCCCGAATCCCCGAATCCTCGAATCCCCGAATCCCCGAATCCCCGAATCCTCGAATCCCCGAATCCCCGAATCCCCGAATCCCCGAATCCCCGAATCCTCGAATCCCCGAATCCCCGAATCCCCGAATCCCTTTTGGCAGGAATGTTGGCCTGGATGATCGGTTATTCCAGGAACCCAAATCCCCCAAATCCCAGAGAAAATCTGGATTTATTTTTTTTTTTCCCCCCTGGAATCCCATCCTTTATCCCATCCCTTTGGAGCTCCCCGGAATCCTAGAGAAAACTCGGATTCCTCCCTGGAATTCCAGAGAAAAACCCGGATTCTTCCCTGGAATTCCATCCCTTTGGAGCTCCTCCGGAATCCCAGAGAAAACCCGGATTCCTCCCCGGAATTCCAGAGAAAACTCGGATTCCTCCCTGGAATTCCAGAGAAAAACCCGGATTCCTCCCTGGAATTCCAGAGAAAACCCGGATTCCTCCCCGGAATTCCATCCCTTTGGAGCGCCCCCGGAATCCCAGGGAAAACCCGGATTCCTCCCTGGAATTCCAGAGAAAAACCAGGAATTCCTCCCCGGAATTCCATCCCTTTGGAGCTCCTCCGGAATTCCAGAGAAAACCCGGATTCCTCCCTGGAATCCCAGAGAAAACCCGGATTCTTCCCTGGAATTCCATCCCTTTGGAGCTCCCCCGGAATCCCAGGGAAAACCCGGATTCCTCCCTGGAATTCCAGAGAAAACCCGGATTCCTCCCCGGAATCCCAGAGAAAAACCCGGATTCCTCCCTGGAATCCCAGAGAAAACCCGGATTCCTCCCCGGAATTCCATCCCTTTGGAGCTCCCCGGAATTCCAGAGAAAAACCCGGATTCCTCCCCGGAATTCCAGAGAAAAACCCGGATTCCTCCCTGGAATTCCAGAGAAAACCCGGATTCCTCCCTGGAATCCCAGAGAAAACCCGGATTCTTCCCTGGAATTCCATCCCTTTGGAGCTCCCCCGGAATCCCAGGGAAAACCCGGATTCCTCCCTGGAATTCCAGAGAAAACCCGGATTCCTCCCCGGAATCCCAGAGAAAACCCGGATTCCTCCCCGGAATTCCATCCCTTTGGAGCTCCCCGGAATTCCAGGGAAAACCCGGATTCCTCCCTGGAATTCCATCCCTTTGGAGCTCCCCGGAATCCCAGAGAAAACCCGGATTCCTCCCTGGAATTCCAGAGAAAACCCGGATTCCTCCCCGGAATTCCAGAGAAAACCCGGATTCCTCCCCGGAATTCCAGAGAAAACCCGGATTCCTCCCTGGAATTCCAGAGAAAACCCGGATTCCTCCCCGGAATTCCAGGGAAAACCCGGATTCCTCCCCGGAATCCCAGAGAAAACCCGGATTCCTCCCCGGAATTCCAGGGAAAACCCGGATTCCTCCCTGGAATTCCGCCGTCCCTGCGGAGCCGCCGGACCTGCGGGTGGGAATTTCTTCTCCCTGCGGAGGCTCCAGAGGCCGAGGTGCAGCAGCAGCGTCAGCAGGAGCAGCACGAACACGGCCGCGGCCGTCAGCACGGCCAGCACCGTGCTGGAGCCCCACCGCAGGGCAAGGAACCCCCCTGCAATTAACGCGAGAATTAATTAGGAGTCGTTCATTAGAGTGATTAGTTAGTAATAGTTATTAATGAGAAAGGAATCCGGCCGTCAGCACGGCCAGCACCGTGCTGGAGCCCCACCGCAGGGCAAGGAACCCCCCTGCAATTAACGCGAGAATTAATTAGGAGTCGTTCATTAGAGTGATTAGTTAGTAACAGTTATTAATGAGAAAGGAATCCGGCCGTCAGCACGGCCAGCACCGTGCTGGAGCCCCACCGCAGGGCAAGGAACCCCCCTGCAATTAACGCGAGAATTAATTAGGAGTCGTTCATTAGAGTGATTAGTTAGTAATAGTTATTAATGAGAAAGGAATCCGGCCGTCAGCACGGCCAGCACCGTGCTGGAGCCCCACCGCAGGGCAAGGAACCCCCCTGCAATTAACGCGAGAATTAATTAGGAGTCGTTCATTAGAATGGGAGAATTAATAGTTATTAATTAGAAAGAATTGATTAGGAATTGTTCATTAGAAAGGGATGATTAATAGTAATAATTAGGAATTCGAAAGGATTTCTGGGACTGGGGGTTTGGTTCCGGGGGAGTTTTGGGCTGGGGGTTTGGGGGGTTCTGCGGGGAACAGGGAAGGTGGGAGAGGGGATGGTGGGAACGGGGAAAACCGGGCAAAGGGGGAAAAAGGGGGAAAAGGGAAAGGGAAAGGGAAAGGGAAAGGGGAAAGGGAAAAGGAAAAAGGAAAAAGGGAAAAGGGAAAAGGGAAAGGGGAAAAGGGAAAAGGGAAAGGGAAAGGGAAAGGGAAAGGGAAAGGGAAAGGGGAAAAGGGAAAAGGGAAAGGGAAAGGGAAAAGGGAAAAGGGAAAGGGAAAGGGAAAGGGGAAAGGGAAAAGGGAAAGGGAAAGGGAAAGGGAAAAGGGAAAGGGAAAGGGGAAATTTCCCGGGATTTGGTGATGGAAAAGGGAATTCCCCGGGATGTGGTCATGGAGAAGGGATTCCCCAGGATCTGGTGGTGGAGAAGGGATTCCCCGGGATGTGGTGATGGAGAAGGGATTCCCCGGGATGTGGTGATGGAGAAGGGATTCCCCGGGATCTGGTGGCGAAGGGATTCCCGGGATGTGGTCATGGAAAGGGGATCCCCGGGATGCGGCCGTACCTGCCTCCAGGGCCCTCAGCGGGAGGCTGCACAGGGCGTTGTGGGTGCTGTTGCCGGCCCGCAGGGTGATGAAGCCGCCGCTCTCGCAGCTGGAAGGAGCCGCCCGGGGGGTTTGCCCACCGCTCCCCCCGGCCCCTCCCCCGGCCCCTCCCTCGGCCCCTCCCCCGGCCCCTCCCCCGGCCCCTCCCCCGGCCCCTCCCCCGGCCCCTCCCCCGGCCCCTCCCCGCGGCCCCTCCCCCGGCCCCTCCCCGCGGCCCCTCCCCCGGCCCCTCCCCCGGCCCCTCCCCGCGGCCCCTCCCCCGGCCCCTCCCCCGGCCCCTCCCTCGGCCCCTCCCTCGGCCCCTCCCCCGGCCCCTCCCCGCGGCCCCTCCCCCGGCCCCTCCCCCGGCCCCTCCCCCGGCCCCTCCCCCGGCCCCTCCCCGCGGGTTTAAACTGGGAGCTGGGCTTAGGCTCGGCCTGGAGATTGAGCTCTTGCCTAATTAAAGAATTCATTAATTGAGCTCATGCCGGTCACCCTGGACTCAGCCTGATTTTTTGACGGCAGTATTGAGTAATGCCGTTGCCATTTAAATATCGATTTATTATTATTATTAAATTATTCTTATTTTTGTTCCGTATTTCAAAGGAGGGTAATAAAAATCCCCCCAGCCTGTTGTTATTATTATTATTGTTATTATTAATAATAATATTAGTGATAATAATTCCTATTTTCAAATAAAGGGAATATCAATAAACCCATACTCTCCATTCTGAGTATTATTAATATTGTTATTATCTCTATTTTCAAAGGAGGAAAACACATCCTTAATAATAATTGTTAGTTATTAATAGTGATTGCTTTGATAGCAATTATTGGATTATTATTATTATTATTATTATTATTTATGATTAATATTATTATTACTATTTTCAAACGAGGGGAGTATCAATGAACCCACAGTCCATTCTTATCCTTAGTATTAGTATTATTCTTACTATTATTAATATTATTAATATTATTATTATTTCTATTTTCCTTAACAATAGAAATTATTTATTAGTGATTAATTATCAGCTATTTATTATTATTATTTCTATTTTCAAAGAAGGTAAACGCATTCTTAGCAAGACTTACTAATTATTAATGGGGCGCCGCTATGAATTGTTTATGATTTAACTGTGAGCATTGACACATTCCCTCATTAATCATTGATTATTAACAATTAACGCCGCCGTACTTGGTCCATTTGTGGCACGAGCTGTTCTTGGTGCTGGAGTAGGAGCCGTTCCCGCAGCGCCTGCACTCGAACTGGTAATGGGTGATTCCTGCCGGGGGACGGGGGGCACGGCTCAGACGCCGCTCCTGAGACCCCGAAATCCCGAAATCCTGAGACCCCGAAATCCCGAAATCCTGAGACCCCAAAATCCTGAGACCCCGAATTCCTGAAATCCCAAACTCCTGAGACCCCAAAATCCTGAAATGCCAAAATCCTGAGACCCCAAAATCCCGAAATCCCGAAATCCTGAGACCCCAAAATCCTGAAACCCCGAAATCCTGAGACCCCAAAATCCTGAAACCCCGAAATCCTGAGACCCCAAAATCCTGAAACCCCGAAATCCTGAGACCCCGAAATCCTGAAACCCCAAAATCCTGACACCCCAAAATCCCGAAACCCCGAAATCCTGAGACCCCAAAATCCTGAAACCCCGAATTCCTGAGACCCCGAAATCCTGAGACCCCGAAATCCTGAGACCCCAAAATCCTGAGACCCCGAAATCCTGAAACCCCGAAATCCTGAGACCCCGAAATCCTGAGACCCTGAAATCCTGAGACCCCGAATTCCTGAAATCCCAAACTCCTGAGACCCCAAAATCCTGAAATGCCAAAATCCTGAGACCCCAAAATCCCGAGACCCCAAATTCCTGAAATCCCCAAATCCCGAGACCCCGCATTCCTGAACAGGCTGCGGGAGCACAGCGGGGGCTGGGCCTGTTCCCTGCCTTGTTCCCAATTCCCTGTTCCCAATCACACGTTCCTGAGCCGACTGAGGCAGCACAGCTGGGGCAGCTCCTGTTCCCAATCCCGGCCCCGTTCCCAGTCCCAAAATCCTGAACAGACTGAGGCCTCTTCCCTGCCCCGTTCCCATTCCCAATCCCATTCCCCATCCTGTGGGGCTCCCATTCCCATTCCCATTCCCAATCCCATTCCCATTTCCACCCCGTTCCCAGTCCCGTTCCCATCCCATTACCGCTCCGGTGGGGCTCCCATATCCCATATCCCATATCCCATATCCCATATCCCATAGCCCATATCCCATATCCCATATCCCGTTCCCATTCCCATTCCCATTCCCACCCCGTTCCCAGCCCCGTTCCCACCCCATTACCGCTCCGGTGGGGTTCCCATTCCCATATCCCATATCCCATATCCCGTTCCCATTCCCATTCCCATTCCCACCCCGTTCCCAGCCCCGTTCCCACCCCATTACCGCTCCGGTGGGGCTCCCATTCCCATATCCCATATCCCATATCCCGTTCCCATTCCCATTCCCATTCCCATCCCGTTCCCAGTCCCGTTCCCATCCCATTACCGCTCCGGTGGGGCTCCCATTCCCATATCCCATATCCCATATCCCATATCCCATATCCCATATCCCATATCCCATATCCCATATCCCATATCCCATTCCCATTCCCACCCCGTTCCCAGCCCCGTTCCCACCCCATTACCGCTCCGGTGGGGCTCCCATATCCCATATCCCATATCCCGTTCCCGTTCCCATTCCCATTCCCACCCCGTTCCCATTCCCATTCCCATCCCGTTACCGCTCCGGTGGGGCTCCCAGCCCGGCGCACACTCGGGCTGCCTCAGGCAGACGTGGCAGTTCTCGTCACCGCAGCCGCTCCCTTCGGGACATCGGCAGTCGTGGTCCGAAACCTCCGGGCAGGGGCTGGGGTTTTCTGTGCCAAGGAAAGGGTTAAAGCTCCCCTTCCAAGGGGATTCCCCTTCCAAAGGGATTCCCCTTCCAAAGGGATTCCCCTCCCAAGGAGATTCCCCTTCCAAGGGGATTCCCCTTCCAAAGGGATTCCCCTTCCAAAGGGATTCCCCTTCCAAAGGGATTCCCCTCCCAAGGAGATTCCCCTTCCTGTGGGGAAAAGGTTGGGAAAAGGAGAGCAGGGAGTGGCTGAGGAGCAGACACGGGGAAGGGTCTGGAGCAAAGGGATCCCCAAAATTGTCCCTCCTATTCCCGGGGAACGGGATCTCTCCTGGGAAAAGGGATCCCCAAATTGTCCCTCCTAGTCCCGGGGAAAGGGATCTCTCCTGGGAAAAGGGATCCCCAAATTGTCCCTCCTATTCCCGGGAACGGGATCTCTCCTGGGAAAAGGGATCCCCAAATTGTCCCTCCTAGTCCCGGGGAACGGGATCTCTCCTGGGAAAAGGGATCCCAAATTGTCCCTCCTATTCCCGGGAACGGGATCTCTCCTGGGAAAAGGGATCCCCAAATTGTCCCTCCTATTCCCGGGGAACGGGATCTCTCCTGGGAAAAGGGATCCCCAAATTGTCCCTCCTAGTCCCGGGGAACGGGATCTCTCCTGGGAAAAGGGATCCCAAATTGTCCCTCCTATTCCCGGGGAACGGGATCTCTCCTGGGAAAAGGGATCCCAAATTGTCCCTCCTATTCCCGGGGAACGGGATCTCTCCTGGGAAAAGGGATCCCCAAATTGTCCCTCCTAGTCCCGGGGAACGGGATCTCTCCTGGGAAAAGGGATCCCAAATTGTCCCTCCTATTCCCGGGAACGGGATCTCTCCTGGGAAAAGGGATCCCAAATTGTCCCTCCTATTCCCGGGGAACGGGATCTCTCCCGGGAAAAGGGATCCCAAATTGTCCCTCCTAGTCCCGGGGAAAGGAGAGCCCCTTCCCAGCACGTTTTCCCGCAGTTACACGCGATTTACACGGAACTCACACGCAGCGTCCACGTCACTCACACGATTTGCACACAATCACCCGCAACTGCCAAAACCTCCACCAAGTTTACCCACAAGTTACACATTTACACCAAATTTACCCCAATGGACCCCCGTTTACACCCCATTTACACCAAATTTACACCCCATTTACCCCCATTTACACACACTCACACCCCATCTCCCCCATTTACCCCCATTTACACCCCATTTACCCCAATTTACACACAATTCACACCCCATTTACACACAATTGACACCGACTTTACACCAAATTTACCCCATTTACACCAAATCTCCCCCCATTTACCCCCATTTACTCCCCATTTACCCCCATTTACCCCCATTTACTCCCATTTACACCCCATTTACCCCCATTTACACACACTTACACCCCATTTACCCCCATTTACACCCCATTTACCCCCATTTACCCCCATTTACCCCCATTTACCCCCATTTACCCCCATTTACACACACACCCCATCTCCCCCCATCTCCCCCCATCTCCCCCCGTCTCCCCCCATCTCCCCCCGGGCCATACCAATTTCCCCCCCATGACCCCGAATTTCGCCCGTTTCCCCCCAGTTTCCCCATTTCCCCCGTTTCCGGCACTGACCTCCCTTCCACGGGCACGGCCGGCAGCACTTGGTGTCGCCGCCCCAGAGGCGCCGGCGCTCCCCGGCCCGGCACGGCACGGCCCGGCCCGGCCCGGCCCAGCGCAGGGACAGCAGCGCCAGCACCAGCCACGGCCGGGGGACACGCATGGCCCGCCTGCGGCGCTGCTCCTTGTCACCTCCCTGTGCTGGCGCTGTCACCCTGTGCTGGCACTGCCACCCCTGTGCTGGCACTGCCACCGGCTCCTTGTCACCTCCCTGTGCTGGCACTGCCACCGGCTCCTTGTCACCCTGTCCTGGCGCCGCCACCCCTGCCTGGCACTGTCACGCTGTGCTGGTAATGCCACCCTGTCCTGAAGCCACCAGCTCCCTGTCACCGCCCTGTCCTGGCACTGCCACCAGCTCCTTGTCACTGCTCTGTCCTGGCACTTCCACCGCTGCCTGCACTGCCACCAGCTCCCCGTCACGTCCCTGTCCCCATCACGTCTCTGTCCCCGTCACGTCCCTGTCCCCGTCACGTCCCTGTCCCCGCCGCCCACGAGCCCGCGGGGTTTTTGTGGCCGAGCTCTTCCTGGGGGTTTTTGGGGGCGGGGAGAAGCTTTGGGGTTAAAGGGCAGAGCTGGAGCGTCACAGGGGAGGGCCCGGGGCAGGGACAGGGAAACGGCGCTTGGGAGGGGGCCCAAATCCACCCCTCCATCCCTGAAACCCATCCCAAGCTTGCCCTAAACCCATCCCAACCTTTCCCTAAAACCCATCCCAACCTTTCCCTAAAACCCATCCCAATCCCCCTTTTTCCCCAAACCCATCCCAACCTTTCCCTGAATCCATCCCAACCTTTCCCTCATCCCAACCTTTCCTTCATCCCAACCTTTCCCTCATCCCAACCTTTCCCTCATCCCAACCTTTCCCAAACCCATCCCAACCTTTCCTTAGACCCATCCCAACCTATCCCCAAACCCATCCCAACCTTTCCCAAACCTCATCCCAACCTATCCCTAAAACCCATTCCAATCCCCCTTTTCCCCTAAAACCCATCCCAACCTTCCCCTGAATCCATCCCAACATTTACTCATCCCAACCTTCCCCCAAACCCCATCCCAACCTTTCCCTCATCCCAACCTTTCCCTCATCCCAACCTTTCCCTCATCCCAACCTTTCCCTCATCCCAACCTTTCCCAAACCCATCCCAACCTTTCCCTCATCCCAACCTTTCCCTCATCCCAACCTTTCCCAACCCCATCCCAACCTTTCCCAACCCCATCCCAACCTTTCCCAAACCCATCCCAACCTTTCCCAAACCCATCCCAACCTTCCCTTACCCCCACCCCACCCTGATCACTCCCAGCCGCTGCTTCTCACAGCCAGAACACAAAACTCGTCATTTCTCTCCATTTTTGGCCGTCGGGGATTTTTTCCTCTTTTTCCTTTTTTGGGTTTTTTTTTTTTTCCCCCTTTTGAGCCTCCCAGGCCCCATCAGGTGACGGAAATTTCCAGCCACAACCTCCGAGCTCAGCTCCTTTCCTGGAGCTCCGCAGCCGGCGTGTGACCTTTCAGAAATCGGAGGATTTATCTCCCTCTCTCATCTCTCGGGGGTTTTTTTTTTGTTTCGTTTCTCTTCTCGGCAGCTTCACCTGTGGCTGCTGACATTTCACCGCTCCCTCCTCGCCTCACCGGGGCCTCGGACGCCCAGATCACTTCCCACCCTAAAACAACCTCATCCCACGGAAAAATTCCCCCTCTTCGGGGTGCACAAGTGGGGACTCGGTGAGGAAAAGGCTGAAAAACCGGAGATTCCTCAGAAATTCCCGGGAGTTCAACCCACCAAACCCCCGAGATCCTTCCCAAAAACCCCACTGAGCACAGCCCGTGGAAAAATCCCCCTTTTTTCCCTTCCAAATTGGCGACTCCGCAAGAAAAATCCCAAAAAATCTGACATGGCCCAGAAATTCCCAGGAGTTCAATCCATCAAGATCCCGGGATCCTTCCCAAAAACCCGCCCAGCCTTGCCCGAGGAAAAAATTCCCTTTTACTTCCAGTTTGGCGACTCCACAAGGAGAATCCTAAAAAAGCCCCGACATTCCTCGGAAAGCTGGGTTTGGGGTGAGGATTTCACTCCAGGGAATTTCTAGGGAAGGTCAGATTCTTTTAGGATTTTCCTCCTGAAGTCACCAAGTTGGAAGCAAAAAAGGGGATTTTTTCCTCGGGCTGTGCTCAGAGGGGTTTTCTGGGAAGGATCCAGGAGGTTTTGATGGATTTGGGGCGAGGATTTCACCTCGGCTTCCTGAGGAATCTCAGATTTTTCAGGATTTGGTCAGAGTCTGATCCTACAAATCCCAACTCCCCTCCCAAAAATAAATCCTGGGAATTCTCCTTTCTGCCCACACCTCCCCGATCTCCCGGTCCCCCGGAGCTTTGCTCTGCCGAGCCACGCTAATTATGGAATTGCGGAGAAAAACCCCAAAGGAAGTCGGGCCCAAAAAAAGGGAAAATCACCCCAAAAAAAGGGAAAATCAACCCAATAAAGGGAAAATCAACACAAAAAAGGGAAAATCACCCCAAAAAAGGCAAAATCACCCCAAAAAAGGGGAAGCCAGCCCCCTGAGGCGAAGGCAGCCGCCCCCGGCCGGGCAGCCGCGGCCGCAGGACGTTCTCCGGCAGCGCCGGCGTTTCCTGGCGCTGATTAGTGCTGCTGATAACGCAGCCGGGCCGCCAGAGCGCCGGCCCGGAGCCGCCCCGCGCCCCGGGCCCCGCGCAGGCCCGGCCCAAAGGCGCCCAGGCCCGGCTTAAAGGCGCCCAGGCCCGGCCCAAAGGCCCCAGGCCCGGCTTAAAGGCGCCCAGGCCCGGCCCAAAGGCCCCAGGCCCGGCTTAAAGGCGCCCAGGCCCGGCTTAAAGGCGCCCAGGCCCGGCCCAAAGGCCCCCAGGCCCGGCTTAAAGGCGCCCAGGCCCGGCTTAAAGGCGCCCAGGCCCGGCCCAAAGGCCCCAGGCCCGGCTTAAAGGCGCCCAGGCCCGGCCCAAAGGCGCCCAGGCCCGGCCCAAAGGCGCCCCGGGCCCCGCGCAGGCCCGGCCCAATAGGCGCCCAGGCCCGGCCTAAAGGCGCCCAAGGCCCGGCCCAAAGGCGCCCAAGGCCCGGCCCAAAGGCGCCCAAGGCCCGGCCCAAAGGCGCCCAAGGCCCGGCCCAAAGGCGCCCAGGCCCGGCTTAAAGGCGCCCAGGCCCGGCCCAAAGGCGCCCAGGCCCAGCTTAAAGGCGCCCAGGCCCGGCCCAAAGGCGCCCCAGGCCCGGCCCAAAGGCCCCCAGGCCCGGCTTAAAGGCGCCCAGGCCCGGCCCAAAGGCGCCCAGGCCCGGCCCAAAGGCCCCCAGGCCCGGCTTAAAGGCGCCCAGGCCCGGCCCAAAGGCGCCCCAGGCCCGGCCCAAAGGCCCCCAGGCCCGGCCCAAAGGCCCCCAGGCCCGGCCCAAAGGCGCCCAGGCCCGGCCCAAAGGCCCCCAGGCCCGGCTTAAAGGCGCCCAGGCCCGGCCCAAAGGCGCCCAGGCCCGGCCCAAAGGCCCCCAGGCCCGGCTTAAAGGCGCCCAGGCCCGGCTTAAAGGCGCCCAGGCCCGGCCCAAAGGCGCCCAGGCCCGGCCCAAAGGCGCCCAGGCCCAGCTTAAAGGCCCCCAGGCCCGGCCCAAAGGCGCCCAGGCCCGGCCCAAAGGCGCCCAGGCCCGGCCCAAAGGCCCCCAGGCCCGGCCCAAAGGCGCCCAGGCCCGGCCCAAAGGCCCCCAGGCCCGGCCCAAAGGCGCCCAGGCCCGGCCCAAAGGCCCCCAGGCCCGGCCCAAAGGCCCCCAGGCCCGGCCCAAAGGCCCCCAGGCCCGGCCCAAAGGCGCCCAGGCCCGGCCCAAAGGCGCCCAGGCCCGGCCCAAAGGCGCCCCAGGCCCGGCCCAAAGGCGCCCAGGCCCGGCCCAAAGGCGCGCAGGCCCGGCCCAAAGGCGCCCCAGGCCCGGCTTAAAGGCGCCCAGGCCCGGCTTAAAGGCGCCCAGGCCCGGCCCAAAGGCGCCCAGGCCCGGCCCAAAGGCGCCCCAGGCCCGGCCCAAAGGCGCCCAGGCCCGGCCCAAAGGCGCCCAGGCCCGGCCCAAAGGCCCCCAGGCCCGGCTTAAAGGCGCCCAGGCCCGGCTTAAAGGCGCCCAGGCCCGGCCCAAAGGCGCCCAGGCCCGGCCCAAAGGCCCCCAGGCCCGGCTTAAAGGCGCCCAGGCCCGGCTTAAAGGCGCCCAGGCCCGGCCCAAAGGCGCCCAGGCCCGGCCCAAAGGCCCCCAGGCCCGGCTTAAAGGCGCCCCAGGCCCCGCGCAGGCCCGGCCCAAAGGCGCCCCAGGCCCGGCCCAAAGGCACCCAAGGCCCCGCGCAGGCCCGGCCCAAAGGCGCCCAGGCCCGGCCCAAAGGCGCCCAGGCCCGGCTTAAAGGCGCCCCAGGCCCCGCGCAGGCCCGGCCCAAAGGCCCCCAGGCCCGGTCTTGGCCCGGCTTTGGCCCGGCCTTGGCCTGGTCTTGGCCCGGCTTTGGCCCGGCCTTGGCCTGGTCTTGGCCCGGCTTTGGCCTGGTCTTGGCCCGGCCTTGGCCTGGTCTTGGCCCGGCTTTGGGGCGGCTGCGCCGTGGAATTTCCATCTGGACGCTGCGGAACTTCCATTTCCTCACCTCGGGACGTTCATCTCCGCATGACGGAATTTCCATTCCCACACCTTGGAATTTCCATTCCCTCACCTTGGAATTTCCATTCCCACACCTTGGAATTTCCATTCCCACACCTTGGAATTTCCATTCCCACACCTTGGAATTTCCATTCCCTCACCACGGAATTTCCATTCCCACACCTTGGAATTTCCATTCCCTCACCACGGAATTTCCATTCCCACACCTTGGAATTTCCATTCCCACACCTTGGAATTTCCATTCCCTCACCACGGAATTTCCATTCCCACACCTTGGAATTTCCATACCCACACCATGGAATTTCCATTCCCACACCTTGGAATTTCCATTCCCACACCTTGGAATTTCCATACCCACACCTTGGAATTTCCATTCCCACACCTTGGAATTTCCATACCCACACCATGGAATTTCCATTCCCACACCTTGGAATTTCCATACCCACACCATGGAATTTCCATTCCCACACCTTGGAATTTCCATACCCACACCATGGAATTTCCATTCCCTCACCATGGAATTTCCATTCCCACACCTTGGAATTTCCATTCCCATACCGTGGAATTTTCCTTCCCACACCTTGGAATCTTCCCCTCCACACTGCAGAGTTTTCATTCCAGCACTGTGCAATTTCCATTTCCTCACCTTGGAATTTCCATTCCCACACCTTGGAATCTTCCCCTCCACACTGCAGAGTTTTCATTCCAGCACTGTGCAATTTCCTTTTCCTCACCTCGGAATTCTCAGCCACGCGCTGTGAGATTTTCACCTCCACCCCTCGGAATTTTCCTTCCCACACAGCGGAAAAATGGGATTTTTCTCCCTCAGGAATGCAATTATTACCCTCCCCCTAGCACCCATCCCAACCGCTCCCTAAATCCCAACTTTTCCCATCAATCTCCCTCCTCCCTTCCCATCCTCCTGCAGGAATTCGAATTTCCCCATTTCCCCCCCGAACAAACACCAGGAGCTGCTTTTCCCAGTTTTATTCCCCCCAAATCCCGACTTGTACACGATACAAACCTTCCTATACACTGTATAAACCCCTCTGGATATGTATGACATATCAAAAATTCCCCAATATTCCAAATCCGTGGATTTAAACACCTCTGCGTCCATTCCCTGCTGGAGTTCTTGGAATTTTCTCACTGTTTCGGGTTTAAAATTCCCTTTTTTTGTTGTTTTTGGAGGAGGCAGCAGCTGATATTTGGAGGGAGAATCACTCCTGGGTGATAAAAAAAGTCCCATTTTTTTTTCGGGAATTTCCATGGAAATATTATCAGCTCTTAATTAACTCCTAATGAAGGCAAATCCAATTAATCCCGGGGCGGATCCGTGGGCTCAGAAAGGCAGGAAACAGCCCCAGAATAACCGGGCTCAGTTCTTGATGAGGCTGGAGTTGGGATCCAGCTGCTCCTCCTGGATGGGAACGCGGCAGCTCCCGCCCTCTGAAATTGGAGCAGGAATTCGAATTATTACTGGGAAAAAAGGATTGGAGCAGGAATTATTATTATTGGGGAAAAAAAGGATTGGAACAGGAATTATTATTATTGGGGAAAAAAAGGATTGGAACAGGAATTATTATTATTGGAACAGGAATTCAAATTATTACTGGGGAAAAAAAGGATTGGAGCAGGAATTCAAATTATTACTGGGGAAAAAAAGGATTGGAGCAGGAATTAAAATTATTATTGGGGAAAAAAGGATTGGAACAGGAATTCAAATTATTATTGGGAAAAAAAAGGATTAGAACAGGAATTATTATTATTATTGGGAAAAAAAAAGGATTGGAACAGGAATTATTATTATTACTGGGGAAAAAAAGGATTGGAACAGGAATTATTATTATTGGGGAGAAAAAAGGATTGGAACAGGAATTCAAATTATTACTGGGGAAAAAAGGATTGGAACAGGAATTAAAATTATTACTGGGGAAAAAGGATTGGAGCAGGAATTAAAATTATTATTGGGGAAAAAAAGGATTGGAACAGGAATTCAAATTATTATTGGGAAAAAAAAGGATTAGAACAGGAATTATTATTATTGGGGAGAAAAAAGGATTGGAACAGGAATTAAAATTATTATTGGGAAAAAAAGGATTGGAACAGGAATTCAAATTATTACTGGGAAGAAAAAGGATTGGAGCAGGAATTAAAATTATTATTGGAGCAGGAATTAAAATTATTACTGGGAAAAAAAAGGATTGGAACAGGAATTAAAATGATTATTGAGCAGGAATTATAAATATTATTGGAAAACAGGGATTGGAACAGGAAATAAAATTATTATTGGAACAGGAATTAAAATTATTATTGGAGCAGGAATTAAAATTATTATTGGGGAAAAAAAAGGATTGGAACAGGAATTAAAATTATTATTGGAACAGGAATTATTATTGGAACAGGAATTATTATTGGAACAGGAATTATAATTATTATTGGGAAAAAAAAGGATTGGAGCAGGAATTAAAATTATTATTGGGGAAAAAAAAGGATTGGAACAGGAATTAAAATTATTATTGGAACAGGAATTATTATTGGAATAGGAATTATAATTATTATTGGAAAACAGGGATTGGAGTGGGAATTGTAATTACTATTGGAGCGGGAATTGTAATTGCTATTGGGAAAGAGGGATCGGAGCGGAGATGCGCAGATGTATCAACAGGGAGCAATTCCGGGAGCTGTGACAACTGTACACGAGGTCGGTACGGTGTCACGGAATGTCACGGAGTACGACGGCGATATCACGCACGACGGGATGCGATACAGGATACAGGTGTCCACCGTGACATGAATGCCGTCCAGGGGACGCCGTTACTCCAGGAACCACCACAAGCCCGGGGCCGCGCCGAGGCGGGAACTGGCATTTCCAGCCTCTTTCGGGCTGCGGGGTCACTCCCGGGCGTTCCAGGGAATGCCAAGGGCCGGGACGGGAATCCGCGCGGCCAGGGCCCGGGGCGCCCACGGGCGGCGGCTGCCCCTCCGGCCGCCGCGCTGCGGGGCTCGGTTCCGCCACCGGGAGCCCGGGTTTAGGATCGGCTTTGTCACTGCTCCCCAAGGGGAGAGGGCGGCCCGGGTTTAGGATCGGCTCTGTCACTGCTCCCCAAGGGGAGAGGGCGGCCCGGGTTTAGGATCGGCTTTGTCACTGCTTCCCAAGGGGAGAGGGCGGCCCGGGTTTAGGATCGGCTCTGTCACTGCTCCCCAAGGGGAGAGGGCGGCCCGGGTTTAGGATCGGCTTTGTCACTGCTCCCCAAGGGGAGAGGGCGGCCCGGGTTTAGGATCGGCTTTGTCACTGCTTCCCAAGGGGAGAGGGCGGCCCGGGTTTAGGATCGGCTTTGTCACTGCTCCCCAAGGGGAGAGGGCGGCCCGGGTTTAGGATCGGCTTTGTCACTGCTCCCCAAGGGGAGAGGGCGGCCCGGGTTTAGGATCGGCTCTGTCACTGCTTCCCAAGGGGAGAGGGCGGCCCGGGTTTAGGATCGGCTTTGTCACTGCTTCCCAAGGGGAGAGGGCGGCCCGGGTTTAGGATCGGCTTTGTCACTGCTTCCCAAGGGGAGAGGGCGGCCCGGGTTTAGGATCGGCTTTGTCACTGCTCCCCAAGGGGAGAGGGCGGCCCGGGTTTAGGATCGGCTTTGTCACTGCTTCCCAAGGGGAGAGGGCGGCCCGGGTTTAGGATCGGCTTTGTCACTGCTCCCCAAGGGGAGAGGGCGGCCCGGGTTTAGGATCAGCTCTGTCACTGCTCCCCAAGGGGAGAGGGCGGCCCGGGTTTAGGATCGGCTCTGTCACTGCTTCCCAACGGGAGAGGGCGGCCCGGGTTTAGGATCGGCTCTGTCACTGCTCCCCAAGGGGAGAGGGCGGCCCGGGTTTAGGATCGGCTCTGTCACTGCTCCCCAAGGGGAGAGGGCGGCCCGGGTTTAGGATCGGCTCTGTCACTGCTTCCCAAGGGGAGAGGGCGGCCCGGGTTTAGGATCGGCTTTGTCACTGCTTCCCAACGGGAGAGGGCGGCCCGGGTTTAGGATCGGCTCTGTCACTGCTTCCCAAGGGGAGAGGGCGGCCCGGGTTTAGGATCGGCTCTGTCACTGCTTCCCAAGGGGAGAGGGCGGCCCGGGTTTAGGATCGGCTTTGTCACTGCTTCCCAAGGGGAGAGGGCGGCCCGGGTTTAGGATCGGCTTTGTCACTGCTCCCCAAGGGGAGAGGGCGGCCCGGGTTTAGGATCGGCTCTGTCACTGCTCCCCAAGGGGAGAGGGCGGCCCGGGTTTAGGATCGGCTCTGTCACTGCTCCCCAAGGGGAGAGGGCGGCCCGGGTTTAGGATCGGCTTTGTCACTGCTCCCCAAGGGGAGAGGGCGGCCCGGGTTTAGGATCGGCTCTGTCACTGCTCCCCAAGGGGAGAGGGCGGCCCGGGTTTAGGATCGGCTCTGTCACTGCTTCCCAAGGGGAGAGGGCGGCCCGGGTTTAGGATCGGCTTTGTCACTGCTCCCCAAGGGGAGAGGGCGGCCCGGGTTTAGGATCGGCTTTGTCACTGCTCCCCAAGGGGAGAGGGCGGCCCGGGTTTAGGATCGGCTCTGTCACTGCTCCCCAAGGGGAGAGGGCGGCCCGGGTTTAGGATCGGCTTTGTCACTGCTTCCCAAGGGGAGAGGGCGGCCCGGGTTTAGGATCGGCTCTGTCACTGCTTCCCAAGGGGAGAGGGCGGCCCGGGTTTAGGATCGGCTTTGTCACTGCTCCCCAAGGGGAGAGGGCGGCCCGGGTTTAGGATCGGCTTTGTCACTGCTTCCCAAGGGGAGAGGGCGGCCCGGGTTTAGGATCGGCTTTGTCACTGCTTCCCAAGGGGAGAGGGCGGCCCGGGTTTAGGATCGGCTCTGTCACTGCTTCCCAAGGGGAGAGGGCGGCCCGGGTTTAGGATCGGCTTTGTCACTGCTTCCCAAGGGGAGAGGGCGGCCCGGGTTTAGGATCGGCTTTGTCACTGCTTCCCAAGGGGAGAGGGCGGCCCGGGTTTAGGATCGGCTTTGTCACTGCTCCCCAAGGGGAGAGGGCGGCCCGGGTTTAGGATCGGCTTTGTCACTGCTCCCCAAGGGGAGAGGGCGGCCCGGGTTTAGGATCGGCTCTGTCACTGCTTCCCAAGGGGAGAGGGCGGCCCGGGTTTAGGATCGGCTCTGTCACTGCTTCCCAAGGGGAGAGGGCGGCCCGGGTTTAGGATCGGCTTTGTCACTGCTCCCCAAGGGGAGAGGGCGGCCCGGGTTTAGGGTCAGCTCCTCCCAACCAGACCTTGCCCGGGTTTGCAGGAGGATTCGGGACGTTCCAATCCCATGGAGGCAAAAAAAATAAAATAATTTTCCCCACTTGACTCCTGGAAGTTGCTGGATTTATTTTTTATTCAAATCCCATAAAAAGGGGAACTTACTGGATTAATTTTTTTCCCCGTTTCTTTTTTTATCCCATTAAAGAGGGAAGTAATCGGAATTTTTCTCCTGGTTTTTTTTAATCCCATAAAAAGAGGAACTCACTGCGTTTTCCCCCTGTTTTAATATCCCATAAAAAAGGGAAATCACTGGATTAATTTTTTTTTTTTCCCCCAATTTTTTAATCCCATAAAAAAAGAGAACTCACTGTGCTGGATGCTCGTCCCGGAGCCATTCCTGGATTTTTTCTGGGCTGCCTGGAGGATCAGGAGCAGGATGGAAATGCCACTCACCATCAGCAGGATCAGGCACAGCAGCAGCAGGGATAAAGAACCTGGAATTAGAACGGGAAAATTCCCTAAAAAGCCCCAAATCCCTGGTTCTGGTTGGAGTTCCCAGAGAATCCCAGATTCCAGAGGGGGAAAAAGTGGGAATGTTGGGGGAAATCCGGAAAAGGTTCAGAGAAAATGGGATTTCAGTTCCCAGGGAAGCAGCTCCAGCTGGAAATCCCTGCCCAGCGGGAAGTGTGGGATCCGGGACAGTGTAAAATCCAGGAAAGGCTCCGGACAACGTGGGAATTCCCGGGATCCTCAGCCCAGCTGGAATGTGGGATCCTGGAATGTGTGAAATCCAGGAAAGGCTCCGGACAACGTGGGAATTCCCGGGATCCTCAGCCCAGCTGGAACTGTGGGATCCGGGACTGTGTAAAATCCAGGAAAGGCTCCGGACAACGTGGGAATTCCCGGGATCCTCAGCCCAGCTGGAATGTGGGATCCGGGACAGTGTAAAATCCAGGAAAGGCTCCGGACAACGTGGGAATTCCCGGGATCCTCAGCCCAGCTGGAATGTGGGATCCTGGAATGTGTAAAATCCAGGAAAGGCTCCGGACAACGTGGGAATTCCCGGGATCCTCAGCCCAGCTGGAATGTGGGATCCTGGAATGTGTAAAATCCAGGAAAGGCTCCGGACAACGCGGGAATTCCCGCCCGTCTCCGCTCACCCCAGCTGGGCTCCGCGCCGCTCCCAGGATCCCGACAATCCAGGGGGGTCTCCCCGGGGTTGGAGGCTCGGGAGCCGTTCTCTGGGAATTCCGTGGGGAAGGGAGCTCTGTTCTCTGGGAATTCCGTGGGAATGGGATCGCTGTTTCCCGGGAATTCTGTGGGCAGGGGATCCAGGCCAGGGTCGCCGCACAGGGCGTCCTCTGCGGCCGTTCCCGCCCGGAGCGTGCTCTTCCCCAAACTGCTGCAGCTGGAAAAGCAAACCCCAGAGGGTTTCCGGAATGCGAATTCCCAAATCCCAAGCCTTATTTTATCCCTGTAAAATTCAGGATTTATCATCCCTACGTCCGCAAAGGGATGGGAGGGAAAATTCAAGTAACGAAAGGGAAAGAAATAAAAAAATCATTCCTGGGATTTCGGTTCCGGCACGGGAATTTTGTGCCTCTAAACCCAGAAATAATCCGAGAGTTTTTCATAAAAAAAAAGTGGGAAATCTTGGAAATGTCCTTGGGATGCTGAAAATCCCCAGGGCTGGGATTTAGGGGGGTTGAACCCAGGTTTCTTCCGATTTATTTCTCCTTTCCTGGAAAAGTGAAACCTGCGGAGCTGCTCTGAGCACGCTGCCCCCAGAAAGGGAATTTCCCCCAAAAAGGGAATTTTCCCCCAAAAAGGGAATTTTCCCCCAAAAAGGGAATTTTCCCCCAAAAAGGGAATTTTCCCCCAAAAAGGGAATTTTCCCCCAAAAAGGGATTTTTCCCCCAAAAAGGGATCTCCTTTCCCCAAAAAGGGATTTTTTCCCCCAAAAATGAGATCTCCTTTCCCCAAAAAGGGAATTTTCCCCCACAAAGGGATTTTTCCCCCAAAAAGGGATCTCCTTTCACCAAAAAAAGGATTTTTCCTCCCAAAAAGGGATTTTTCCTCCCAAAAAGGGATTTTTCCCCCACAAAGGGATCTCCTTTCCCCAAAAAGGGATTTTTTTCCTTAGGAAAGGATTCCTACTTGGTCCACGGGCGGCAGTTCTCGTTCCCTCCTCCGGAGAAAGTCCCCGCGGGACACGGGGAGCACTCTGGGGAACACGGGGTCCAAAGGCAGATTGCCGGGGGTGCCGCCGGCACCTCCCAGCCCGCCGATTCCCAGGGAATTCCGGCCCCAATTCACCCTTTCCCAGGGAATTCCAATCCCAATTGACCGATTCCCAGGGAATTCCGGCCCCAATTCACCCTTTCCCAGGGAATTCCGGCCCAAATTCACCCTTTCCCAGGGAATTCCAATCCCAATTGACCGATTCCCAGGGAATTCCGGCCCCAATTCACCCTTTCCCAGGGAATTCCAATCCCAATTGACCGATTCCCAGGGAATTCCGGCCCCAATTCACCCTTTCCCAGGGAATTCCGGCCCCAATTCACCCTTTCCCAGGGAATTCCAATCCCAATTGACCGATTCCCAGGGAATTCCGGCCCCAATTCACCCTTTCCCAGGGAATTCCAATCCCAATTGACCGATTCCCAGGGAATTCCGGCCCCAATTCACCCTTTCCCAGGGAATTCCAATCCCAATTGACCGATTCCCAGGGAATTCCAGTCCCCGCTCACTCCTGCCCAAGGGAATTCCAATCCCAAATCCATTTCCCAGGGAATCCCAGGTCCCACTCATGACTCCCCGCAGGAATTCTGGCTGCCATGAATCCCAACCCTGTCCCAAGGGAATTCCAACCCCCAGGGAATCCCAAATCCATTTCCCAGGGAATTCCAATCCCCAGGGAATCCCAAATCCATTTCCCAGGGAATCCCAAGCCCCAGGGAATCCCAAATCCATTTCCCAGGGAATCCCAAGCCCCAGGGAATCCCAAATCCATTTCCCAGGGAATTCCAATCCCAACCCTTTCCCAAGGGAATCCCAAATCCATTTCCCAGGGAATCCCAACCCCCGGGAATCCCAAATCCATTTCCCAGGGAATTCCAGTCCCCAGGGAATCCCAAATCCATTTCCCAGGGAATTCCAACCCCTGGGAATCCCAAATCCATTTCCCAGGGAATTCCAATCCCAACCCTTTCCCCAGGGAATCCCAAATCCATTTCCCAGGGAATTCCAGTCCCCAGGGAATCCCAAATCCATTTCCCAGGGAATCCCAAGCCCAGGGAATCCCAAATCCATTTCCCAGGGAATCCCAAGCCCCGCCCGTTCCCAGGGAATCCCAAATCCATTTCCCAGGGAATCCCAAGCCCCGCCCTTTCCCCAGGGAATCCCAAATCCATTTCCCAGGGAATCCCAAGCCCCGCCCTTTCCCAGGGAATCCCAAACCCCTTTCCCAGGGAATCCCAAGCCCCGGGAATCCCAAATCCATTTCCCAGGGAATCCCAAGCCCCAGGGAATCCCAAACCCCTTTCCCAGGGAATCCCAAGCCCCGCCCGTTCCCAGGGAATCCCAAACCCCTTTCCCAGGGAATCGCAAGCCCCGGGAATCCCCACTCACGGCTCCCCGCGGGAATCGCGGCCGGCTGGAATCCCGGCCGGCACACGCACAGCCTGTCCGAGGTGCTCTCACACGGCTTGGCCTCCACGCTGCCCTTCCCTGGCCACCAGACACCGGCGTTAATTAACAGCAGGGCGCTCATTAACAGCCGCCACGCGCTCGTTAGCGGCACAATGAACGCCTCGCGGTTCGGGGGCTTTGGTCTAGGGAGAAGCTGCCGAGCTCGGGGCTTTAATCATCCTTAATTAAACAATTTAACAAGAGGATTGGGGGTTTTTCCCCAAAAAAAATTCCTCCCAAAATGGGGGGTTTTTTTTCCCCTCAAAATTGCCCCAAAATGGGGATTTTTCCCCCCAAAAAAGGAATTTTCCCGCAGAAAATGGGATATTTTTCCCTCAAAAACGCCCCAAAAGGGAGTTTTTCCCCCCAAAAATGGGGCTTTTTCCCCTCAAAATTGCCCCAAAATGGGGCTTTTTCCCCCCAAAATGGGGCTTTTTCCCCTCAAAATTGCCCCAAAATGGGGTTTTTTTCCCCAAAATGCCTCCAAAAAGAGATTTCTCTCCCCAAAATGGGGGTTTTCCCTCGAAAATGCCCCAAAAAAGAGATTTTTACCCCCAAAATGGGAGTTTTCCCCCCCAAAAGGGATTTTTTCCCCCAAAAGCAATTTCCCCCTCCTAACAGGGGATTCTTCCCCAAAATGCCCCCAAAGAGGGATTTTCCTTCCCCTCAAAAATGGGAATTTTCCCCCCCAAAGAGACATTTTTTCCCCCGAATGCCCCAAACCCGGGATTTTTCCCCCAAACCGGGATTTTCCCCCCAAACCGGGATTTTTCCCCCAAACCGGGATTTTTCCCCCAAACCGGGATTTTCCCTTCAAACCCGGGATTTTCCCCCCAAACCGGGATTTTTCCCCCAAACCGGGATTTTCCCCCCAAACCAGGATTTTTCCCCCAAACCGGGATTTTTCCCCCAAACCGGGATTTTTTCTCCCCAAACCGGGATTTTTTCTCCCCAAACCGGGATTTTTCCCCCAAACCGGGATTTTTCCCCAAAACCCGGGATTTTTCCCCCAAACCGGGATTTTTCCCCCCAAACCGGGATTTTGCCCCCCAAACCCGGGATTTTTTCCCCAAACCCGGGATTTTTCCCCCCAAATCCCGGATTTTTCCCCCCAAATCCCGGATTTTCCCCCCAAACCCGGGATTTTTCCCCCCAAACCGGGATTTTTCCCCCCCAAACCCGGGATTTTTCCCCCCAAACCCGGGATTTTTTCCCCCAAACCGGGATTTTTCCCCCCAAACCGGGATTTTCCCCCCAAACCGGGATTTTTCCCCCCAAACCCGGGATTTCCCCCCAAACCGGGATTTTTCCCCCCAAACCCGGGATTTTTCCCCCAAACCGGGATTTTTCCCCCCAAACCGGGATTTTTCCCCCCAAACCGGGATTTTTTCTCCCCAAACCGGGATTTTTCCCCCAAACCGGGATTTTTCCCCAAAACCCGGGATTTTTCCCCCAAACCGGGATTTTTCCCCCCAAACCGGGATTTTGCCCCCCAAACCCGGGATTTTTTCCCCAAACCCGGGATTTTTCCCCCCAAATCCCGGATTTTTCCCCCCAAATCCCGGATTTTCCCCCCAAACCCGGGATTTTTCCCCCAAACCGGGATTTTTCCCCCCAAACCGGGATTTTTCCCCCCAAACCGGGATTTTTTCTCCCCAAACCGGGATTTTTCCCCCAAACCGGGATTTTTCCCCAAAACCCGGGATTTTTCCCCCCAAACCGGGATTTTTCCCCCCAAACCGGGATTTTGCCCCCCAAACCCGGGATTTTTTCCCCAAACCCGGGATTTTTCCCCCCAAATCCGGATTTTTCCCCCCAAATCCCGGATTTTCCCCCCAAACCCGGGATTTTTCCCCCAAACCGGGATTTTTCCCCCCAAACCCGGGATTTTTCCCCCCAAACCCGGGATTTTTCCCCCAAACCGGGATTTTTCCCCCAAACCGGGATTTTTTCCCCAAACCGGGATTTTTCCCCCCAAACCCGGGATTTCCCCCCAAACCGGGATTTTTCCCCCCAAACCCGGGATTTTTCCCCCAAACCGGGATTTTTCCCCCCAAACCGGGATTTTTCCCCCCAAACCGGGATTTTTCCCCAAAACCCGGGATTTTTCCCCCAAACCGGGATTTTTCCCCCCAAACCGGGATTTTGCCCCCCAAACCCGGGATTTTTTCCCCAAACCCGGGATTTTTCCCCCCAAATCCCGGATTTTTCCCCCCAAATCCCGGATTTTCCCCCCAAACCCGGGATTTTTCCCCCCCAAACCGGGATTTTTCCCCCCAAACCCGGGATTTTTCCCCCCAAACCCGGGATTTTTCCCCCAAACCGGGATTTTTCCCCCAAACCGGGATTTTTTCCCCAAAGCGGGATTTTTCCCCCCAAATCCCGGATTTCTCCCCCCCCGTGCCGGCACTCACGGCCTGGCAGACGGTGCAGCTGCGGCAGAAGCCGTGGTGGTGCCGGGAGCTGAAATACCCGTCCTGGCACGGCGAGCACACGGTGTCGGCCGAGGCCGAGCAGCGGCTGCGCATCCTCTGCCCTGGAACACCCCAAAATCCGGGATTCAGAGGGACACCGAGGGGGAATCCCGAATTTCATCCTTTGGGATCAAATCTGGGATTCAGAGGGGACACCGAGGGGGAAATCCCGAATTTCATCCTTTGGGATCAAATCCGGGATTCAGTGGGACACCGAGGGGGAATCCCGAATTTCATCCTTTGGGAACAAACTGTGTCCTGGCACGGGGAGTGACTGCGCATCCTCTGCCCTGGAACATCCCAAAATTCGGGATTCAGTGGGACACCGAAGGGGAAATCCCGAATTTCATCCTTTGGGATCAAATCTGGGATTCAGAGGGACACTGAGGGGAAAAATCCCAATTTTTATCCTTTGGGATCTACCAGTGCCCAGAATTTGGCTCTTCCTGGTTTTTATTTAGGAGAAAATTCCCTGGAAGTTTGGGCCGGGGGAAAAATCAACGTGAAATGGAGCGGCTGAGCAAGGCCTGAAAAGTGGAGAAAACGCCCCGAATTTTTATCCCAGCGGATCCCAAATGTCCTTTCCCAAGGTTTCACTTCAGGCATTCCAGAGCTGAGGAAATTCCCCTGACTGAGGCATTTAGGAAGCCAAAAAAAACACCAAAAAAAAGGTAAAAATCACTCTCAAAAAGGAAGATTTTTCCGGGTTTTTTCCGGTCTAAAGGTGATTTTTATCAGTCTAAAAAATACACTAAAAAGAGATGTCACACCTGAAAAGAGATTGATTGACACTAGAAATAGATATTGCGCTAAAAAATACAGATATTGCACTAAGAGGTTGGATATTGCAGCCAAAATTAGATGTTACACTTAAAAATGAAGTTTTTAAATAATGAAATATATTTGATATCTGACTAAAAAACCCCAGCTACTCCCCAAAGAAGCAATTGGCTATTTCACCAAAAAAATAGATATTTTCACTAAAAAAACTGATATTTTCACTAAAAAACCTGATATTTTCACTAAAAACCAGATACTTCCACTAAAAAACACAGACATTCCCCAAGGAAGCAATTGGCTATTTCACTGAAAAATAGATATTTTCACTAAAAAACTGATATTTTCACTAAAAGCCCAGCTATTCCCCAAAGAAGCAATTGGCTATTTCACCAAAAAATTGGTATTTTCACCAACCCCCCGCTATTTTCACTAAAACCCCGATATTTTCACCAAACCCCCGATATTTTCACTAACCCCCCGATATTTTCACTAAAACCCGGATATTTTCACCAACCCCCCGATATTTTCATTAAAACCCCGATATTTTCTCGACCCCCCCGATATTTTCACTAAACCCCGATATTATTTTCACTAAATCCCCGATATTTTCTCGACCCCCCCCCGCTGTTTTCACTAACCCCCTGATATCTTCTCTAACCCCCCGCTATTTTCACTAAAATCCCGCTATTATTTTCACGAACCCGCGCAGTTTTCCCCGAAGCGCACCCAGCGCCCCCCGCGCTCCCGATCTCCCGCTCTCCCGCTCTCCCGATCTCCCGATCTCCCGCTCTCCCCGCTCTCCCGCTCTCCCGCTCTCCCGCTCTCCCCGCTCTCCCGCTCTCCCGCTCTCCCGCTCTCCCCGCTCTCCCGCTCTCCCGCTCTCCCGCTTTCCCCGCTCTCCCGCTCTCCCGCTCTCCCCGCTCCCCGCTCTCCCGCTCTTCCCGGGCTCTCCCGCTCTTCCCGGGCTCTCCCGCTCTCCCGCTCTCCCGCTCTCCCCGCTCTCCCGCTCTCCCGCTCTCCCGCTCTCCCCGCTCTTCCCGGGCTCTCCCGCTCTCCCGCTCTCCCGCTCTCCCCGCTCCCCGCTCTCCCGCTCTTCCCGGGCTCTCCCGCTCTCCCGCTCTCCCGCTCTCCCCGCTCTCCCGCTCTCCCGCTCCCCCGCTCTCCCCGCTTTCCCCGCTCCCCCGCTCTCCCGCTCTCCCCGGGCTCTCCCGCTCTCCCCGCTCTTCCCGGGCTCTCCCGCTCTCCCCGCTCTCCCGCTTTCCCGCTCTCCCCGCTCTCCCCGCTCTCCCGCTTTCCCCGCTCTCCCGCTCTCCCCGGGCTCTCCCGCTCTCCCGCTCTCCCCGCTCTCCCGCTCTCCCGCTCTCCCCGGGCTCTCCCGCTCTCCCCGCTCTCCCGCTCTCCCCGGGCTCTCCCGCTCTCCCGCTCTCCCGCTCTCCCGCTCTCCCCGCTCTCCCCGCTCTCCCCGCTCTCCCGCTCTCCCCGCTCTCCCGCTCTCCCGCTCTCCCCGCTCTCCCGCTCTCCCGCTCTCCCGCTTTCCCCGCTCTCCCGCTCTCCCGCTCTCCCCGCTCCCCGCTCTCCCGCTCTTCCCGGGCTCTCCCGCTCTCCCGCTCTCCCGCTCTCCCCGCTCTCCCGCTCTCCCGCTCTCCCGCTCTCCCCGCTCTCCCGCTCTCCCGCTCTCCCGCTTTCCCCGCTCTCCCGCTCTCCCGCTCTCCCCGCTCCCCGCTCTCCCGCTCTTCCCGGGCTCTCCCGCTCTCCCGCTCTCCCGCTCTCCCCGCTCTCCCGCTCTCCCGCTCTCCCGCTCTCCCCGCTCTCCCGCTCTCCCGCTCTCCCGCTTTCCCCGCTCTCCCGCTCTCCCGCTCTCCCGCTCTCCCCGCTCCCCGCTCTCCCGCTCTCCCGCTCTCCCCGCTCTCCCGCTCTCCCGCTCTCCCGCTCTCCCGCTCTCCCCGCTCCCCGCTCTCCCGCTCTTCCCGGGCTCTCCCGCTCTCCCGCTCTCCCGCTCTCCCCGCTCTCCCGCTCTCCCGCTCTCCCGCTCTCCCCGCTCTCCCGCTCTCCCGCTCTCCCGCTTTCCCCGCTCTCCCGCTCTCCCGCTCTCCCCGCTCCCCGCTCTCCCGCTCTTCCCGGGCTCTCCCGCTCTCCCGCTCTCCCGCTCTCCCCGCTCTCCCGCTCTCCCGCTCTCCCCGCTCCCCGCTCTCCCGCTCTTCCCGGGCTCTCCCGCTCTCCCGCTCTCCCGCTCTCCCCGCTCTCCCGCTCTCCCGCTTTCCCCGCTCTCCCGCTCTCCCGCTCTCCCCGCTCCCCGCTCTCCCGCTCTTCCCGGGCTCTCCCGCTCTCCCGCTCTCCCGCTCTCCCCGCTCTCCCGCTCTCCCGCTCTCCCGCTCCCCCGCTCTCCCCGCTCTCCCGCTCTCCCGCTCTCCCCGGGCTCTCCCGCTCTCCCGCTCTTCCCGGGCTCTCCCCGCTCTCCCGCTCTCCCGCTCTCCCGCTCTTCCCGGGCTCTCCCGCTCTCCCCGCTCCCCGCTCTCCCGCTCTTCCCGGGCTCTCCCGCTCTCCCGCTCTCCCGCTCTCCCCGCTCTCCCGCTCTCCCGCTCCCCCGCTCTCCCCGCTTTCCCCGCTCTCCCGCTCTCCCGCTCTCCCGCTCTCCCCGCTCTTCCCGGGCTCTCCCGCTCTCCCGCTCTCCCGCGCGGGCACGCACCGGGAGCGCAGTCACTGCAGCACCTCTGCCTGAAGGCGTACTGCCTCTCCCCGCATTCCAACGCCTCGGAAGCGGGAACGGGCACGGCCAGGAGCAGGCAGAGAGCGGCCACGCTCCGGGGAACGCCGGCCAGCGCCATGGCCGCTCTCGTTCCCTCCGGGCGCCGCCGTCTCTCCCCTCGCGGCGCCCTCGGCGCTCCCCGGGCGGGGAAATTCCCGGGCGCTCCACGCCCCTTCCCGCTGCCGCCTCGGGCCTTTGGATCCGGCGGCACGAAGAGCAAACGCCGACTCGGAGAAAGGCTTGAAGGTGGAAGATGCCGAGGGAGGGGAATCCTCACGGGAACGGGGGGGAAAGGTCGGGATCGGGGAGGGCGGGTGGAGGGAGGAGCGCTCAGGGGCGGCCCCGGGCGAACTGCGGGAATTGGGGGGTTGTTTTCCACACAAAAGCTGGAGCTCGATTTTAGGTGTTGAGGTTCTGGGACGTAGTTCTAGGAGAGCCCTGACTCCATGAACAGCGGGAATTGGGGGATTTCATCTTCCAGACTGCCGGAGCTGGAGCTGGAATCTCGATTTTGGGTGTTGAAGTTCTGGGAGAGCCCCCCCGAATCCACAAAATCCTGGGAATTCGGGAATTCCGTATTCCAGCCTGTTAGAATTGGATCCAGGAGCTCAATTTTAGGTGTTTCATCTCCCCGGGATTCCAGCTTCACCTCCAGTGACTCCAGAAAATCCTGGGAATTCGGGAATTCCGTATTCCAGCCTGTTAGAATTGGATCCAGGAGCTCAATTTTGGGTGTTTCATCTCCCCGGGATTCCAGCTTCACCTTCAGTGACTCCAGAAAATCCTGGGAATTAGGGATTCCACGCTCCTGTTGTCCCAAAATTAATTTCGGGTGGTGTTGGCAAGGTCTCTTCAGAGCTAAATTTGAATTACCACCTGGTTTCGCGGGAATTTGTGTCTTGAAACTCATTTGATAGGAGATTATCCGTGGAATTTACTCCTCTTATTTCCCCCCAATCCCAACAAACGTTAAAAGCAGCAGCATTCCCAAAGCATGGAAAGAAAGATTTAATGGAAAAACCGAAAGAAAACATGGATAGAAAACCTCTTCTCCAAGGAATTTAATAAAAACCCCGACTGAAGAGCAGGAGAAAGGGAACGGGGGACAGCAATTCCTGTGTTTACATCCTATTTAGATTAAATTCCATCAAATAGAACATCGCAGATTTTCAGGAATTCTTTCCCAAAGAGGGGTTTGGTTTTTTATTCCCAGGGAAGATGGGAGCAGAGGAAAAATCCATTTTATTTGGGACAGAGATGCTTTCAGAGCCTGGAATTCCCCCCAAATCATCATTAGCAGCTCATGGACAGCATTAATTAGCACAGAGCTCATTAATTTTAGCAGTGAATTTTAATGAAGCAGCCATCAAACTCCATGGGAATTCCCACTGCTCTGTCCAACAGCTTCGATTCCCAAAAAAACCTTCCAAATTATTGGATTTTCGACCAAAATCTGATTTTTTTAAAAGCCATAATCTCCCATTCCCAGTGCAGATGTCCACAAAAAAAAAAGTCATTTTATATTAAAATGTTGCTTTATATTAATTTCATTTCAATTAATGTTATTTTAAATAATTTTACTTTCATTTCATTTGAATTAATTTAATTCCAAAGTTTTCTCCTGTAACATTTCAAATAAATTCTTCCCCACAGCTCCCTGAAAAGAGGTGAAAAATCCCATTAAATTCCCAATCAACTCTTCAGGAAGTTGAGAAAAAACACTGGGATTGAGCGTGGATATTCCCAGGAGCTCAAACGCTCCTTGGAACCACCAAAATTCCCCAAAATCCAACTTTTCTTTGGGATCTCCAGGATCAGCAGCTGAAGGAAACAAAGGAATATTTCAGGATCTTCCCCAACCAGCCCAGCCACGATCCCAGCTGGATTCAACCCCACAAACCAGGAAAGGAAAACTGCCGGAATCCAGGAATTCCCAGTGATTCCTCCTGGTGGGAAAACCCCTCCAGGGAGCTGCAGATCCCAGGAATTCCCAGTGATTCCTCCTGGTGGGAAAACCCCTCCAGGGAGCTGCAGATCCCCGGAATTCCCAACAATTCCTCCTGGTGGGAAAACCCCTCCAGGGAGCTGCAGATCCCCGGAATTCCCAACAATTCCTCCTGGTGGGAAAACCCCTCCAGGGAGCTGCAGATCCCTGGAATTCCCAGTGATTCCTCCTGGCGGGAAAACCCCTCCAGGGAGCTGCAGATCCCAGGAATTCCCAACAATTCCTCCTGGCGGGAAAACCCCTCCAGGGAGCTGCAGATCCCCGGAATTCCCAGTGATTCCTCCTGGCGGGAAAACCCCTCCAGGGAGCTGCAGATCCCAGGAATTCCCAACAATTCCTCCTGGCGGGAAAACCCCTCCAGGGAGCTGCAGATCCCTGGAATTCCCAACAATTCCTCCTGGCGGGAAAACCCCTCCAGGGAGCTGCAGATCCCCGGAATTCCCAACAATTCCTCCTGGCAGGAAAACCCCTCCAGGGAGCTGCAGATCCCAGGAATTCCCAGTGATTCCTCCTGGCGGGAAAACCCCTCCAGGGAGCTGCAGATCCCCGGAATTCCCAACAATTCCTCCTGGTGGGAAAACCCCTCCAGGGAGCTGCAGATCCCAGGGAAGGACGGACAGGAACTCAGGAATCCGGGCCGACCCCGAGCGAGGAGCGGCGCCAATTCCCGCGGCTCGGCCGAGTCTTTTTTTTTTATTTTTTGGGATCAGAAAGTTCTGGGAAAAAGGAGGAGGAAGCTCAGAACTCCTCGTGGACGTTCCTGGCGTAATCCATGAGTTTGCTGCCGGTGAAATACTCGCTGTACTTGAGGATCTCCTCCAGCTCCAGGTGGTGGTTCTGGTTCTCGTCGGCCACGGCGATCATCTGCCGCGCCTCGTTCAGGGCGTTGTGCTCGTTCATGGGATCCATGTACTCCTGGGAAATCATGGAAAAATATCCTGAGCTCAGGTGATTCCCTAAAACCCTCAGCTCACATCCCAGCCCTCAGTGGAGGGGAAATCCTGGAAAAATATCCTGAGCTCAGGTGATTCCCTAAAACCCTCAGCTCATCCCAGCCCTCAGTGGAGGGGAATTCCTGGGAAATCCTGGAAAAATATCCTGAGCTCAGGCGATTCCCTAAAATCCTTAGATCATCCCAGCCCTCAGTGGAGGGGAATTCCTGGGAAATCCTGGAAAAATCGCCTGAGCTCAGCTCAGGTGATTCCCCAAGTCCTCGAAACATTCCATTTTTAGAATGAGATACTTAGTCGAGCCTGATCTGTGATCCAATTCTTTTGGGGTTCTAATACCCTGAATTTAAAATGAAATGAAGGTGACATTAACAGGCAATTAAAAGGAAATAAGCGCGAAATTAAATCAAAAATTCTCTTTTTGATTTAAATCTTCCTTAAAAATGGAGGGGCAATTCAAACCTGTTGGGGTTTTAGGGCTCGATTTCAAGTGAAATTCAAGTGAAATTCAAATCCAGTTCCAATTCAAATCAAAATATTCCATTTTTAATGAAAGACTTATAAAAAAAAATTGAGCTGTAACTAAACTATTCTTTGGTTTATTGAGCTGTAACTAAACTATTTTATTGAGCTGTAACTAAACTCTGTAGTTGGGGTTTAATATATTTAAAATGAAATTAACTCGACATGAACACGAAATTCAAATGAAATTAACAGGAAATTCAAACTAAATCGAAATATTCCATTTTTCAAATGAAATACTTACAAAAACTTGAGCTGTAACTTGACTCTCTTGGGGGTTTATTCCAATTAATTTAAAATGAAATTGACACAGAATTAAACTTCAACCAAAACGTCTGTTTTTTCATTAAATAGTTCTTAAAGTTGGAGGTGTAATTCAAACCTTCCGTGGATTTAGGGCTCTGTTTTAAATGACATTCAAGTCCAATTCAAATGACATTCAAGTCAAATTCAAAGTCAAATTCAAATGATATTCAAGTCAAATTCAAATGATATTCAAGTCAAAATCAAGTCAAAATCAAGTCAAAATCAAGTCAAAATCAAGTCAAAATCAAGTCAAAATCAAGTCAAAATCAAGTCAAAATCAAGTCAAAATCAAGTCAAAATCAAGTCAAAATCAAATGACGTTCAAGTCCAATTCAAGTCAAAATCAAATGACGTTCAAGTGAAATTCAAGTGAAATTCAAGTGAAATTCAAGTGAAATTCAAGTGAAATTCAAGTGAAATTCAAGTGAAATTCAAGTGAAATTCAAGTGAAATTCAAGTGAAATTCAAGTGAAATTCAAGTGAAATTCAAGTGAAATTCAAGTGAAATTCAAGTCCCATTCAAGTCCCATTCAAGTCCCATTCAAGTCCCATTCAAGTCCCATTCAAGTCCCATTCAAATGACATTCAAATTCGTTGCCACTCAACCTGTTCCACTTTTAAAATGAAATCCTTCCAAAGAAACCCCAGCTACGCATTGATTTGCGATGTTTTCCGCGGCGTTTTTCCCAGGGATTGGATGGGCAGGAGGAGGACTCACCTCGAGCTCCTCCATGGTGACGATGCCGTCGCGGTTGGCGTCGATGACCTCCTGGAACTCCTTCCTCCTGTCCCGCACCCAGTCGTCGTCGATGTCCTGAGCCTGCTGGTTCTCCACCGTGCCCACGGGCAGGGAGATGAACTCGGGCAGGGTCAGCTTCTTATCGCCGTCCTGGTCTGGGGAACACGCAGCCGGGGAGAAGAGATTTGTGTTATCCCCCAGAAAACGGGCGTTTCCTACTGAGCCGGGCAAAAAAAGGACTTCATTTGCTGAATTCCCGCAAAAATTTCAAGGAGGTTTGTTCCATTCCCGTAGAAATGGGAATTTCTCCCCTCCTGATCTGTGAAAAATGCCAACCCCTCCCAATATCCACATGAAAATGGGAATGCGCGGATACAACTCCCAACTTGAAACCCAGAAACCGGATTTTTGCGATGCGTAAAAAAACCCCCCTACAAAATCCCAATATTTGCGCCAAAACCTTGAGCTTTTCGCTCATCAAATCTTCACAAAAACCCCTCCCAATATCCACAGGAAACCGGGAATCCATGGATGCAATTCCCAGAAAACACTGGATTCCCCAGGTCCCTGATGATCTCCTGCACCGTGAAGTGCAGCATGCCGCGGCTGCGCTCAGGGTGCAGGAGGGACAGAGCATTCCACCCCAAACGCACGGAAAAGCGGGAACCCACGGATGCAATTCCCCAAATCCCCGTTTTACCCAGGTCCCTGATGATCTCCTGCACCGTGAAGTGCAGCATGCCGCGGCTGCGCTCGGGGTGCAGGAAGGACAGAGCATTCCACCCCAAACGCACGGAAAAGCGGGAATCCGTGGATGCAATTCCCCAAATCCCCGTTTTACCCAGGTCCCTGATGATCTCCTGCACCGTGAAGTGCAGCATGCCGCGGCTGTGCTCGGGGTGCAGGAAGGACAGAGCATTCCACCCCAAACGCACGGAAAAGCGGGAATCCATGGATGCAATTCCCCAAATCCCCGTTTTACCCAGGTCCCTGATGATCTCCTGCACCGTGAAGTGCAGCATGCCGCGGCTGCGCTCGGGGTGCAGGAAGGACAGAGCATTCCACCCCAAACGCACGGAAAAGCGGGAACCCGTGGATGCAATTCCCCAAATCCCCGTTTTACCCGGGGTGCAGGAAGGACAGAGCATTCCACCCCAAACGCACGGAAAAGCGGGAACCCGTGGATGCAATTCCCCAAATCCCCGTTTTACCCAGGTCCCTGATGATCTCCTGCACCGTGAAGTGCAGCATGCCGCGGCTGTGCTCGGGGTGCAGGAAGGACAGAGCATTCCACCCCAAACGCACGGAAAAGCGGGAACCCGTGGATGCAATTCCCCAAATCCCCGTTTTACCCAGGTCCCTGATGATCTCCTGCACCATGAAGTGCAGCATGCCGCGGCTGTGCTCGGGGTGCAGGAAGGACAGGAACTCCTGCTCGCTGAGCAGCAGGTCCGGGGGCGGATTGTCGGCCTGGTACCAGCGATCCTTCAGGTTGTCCAGCACTTCCTGCGCTGCAACGGCACCGACACGGCCGTGAGGGTCTGCGGGGCCCAATCGTTCCCAGCCCTGGCCTCTGCGACTGGCCGCTCTGGGGTTTGGCACAGTCCACTCTGGGATTTGTCCCAATCTGCTTTTAGGATTCATCCCAATCGCTTTTTAAAATTCATCCCAATCGCTTTTTAAAATTCATCCCAATCGCTTTTTAAGGTTTGTCCCAATTAATTTTTAAGGTTTGTCCCGATCCGTTTTTAGGGTTTGTCCCGATCCCTTTTAAGGATTTGTCCCAATCCCTTTCTGAGATTTATCCCAACCCCTTTCTTGGAGCTGTCCCGATCCATTCTTAGTATTTGTCCCAATCCATTTTTAAGGTTTGTCCCAATTGCTTTTTAAAATTTGTCCCAGTCCCTTTTTCAGGTTTGTTCGTATCCATTCTTAAAATCTGTCCCAACCCCTTTTTAAGATTCATCCCAATCCATTTTTAGGATTCGTCCCAATCCCTTTTTAAGATTCATCCCAATCCATTTTTAGGATTTGTCCCAATCCCTTTTTAAGATTCATCCCAATCCATTTTTAGGATTTGTCCCAATCCCTTTTTAAGATTCATCCCAATCCATTTTTAAGATTCACCCCAATCCATTTTTTAAGATTCATCCCAATCCCTTTTTAAGATTCATCCCAATCCATTTTTAGGATTTGTCCCAACCCCTTTTTAAGATTTGTCCCAATCCATTTTTAAGGTTTGTCCCAATCCATTTTTTAAGATTCATCCCAATCCCTTTTTAAGATTCATCCCAATCCCTTTTTAGGATTTGTCCCAACCCCTTTTTAAGATTCGTCCCAATCCATTTTTAGGATTTGTCCCAACCCCTTTTTAAGATTCATCCCAATCCATTTTTAGGATTTGTCCCAATCCCTTTTTAAGATTCATCCCAATCCATTTTTAGGATTCCTCCCAATCCCCTTTTAAGGTTTGTCCCCACCCCTTTTTAAGGGATTTGTGTCTTCTGACTTCCAATTTTTAGGGGGAGTTTACAGGAAGGGATTTAAAGGGATTGAGATAAATCTTAAAAATGGATTGGGACATTCCAATGGCATTGGGACATTTCATTTTGGGAACATGCCAAGTTTGAAAAGGAATCTCCCTTTTTTCCCCCCCCCTTCAACACCCATTTAAATTTCCTGTGAAATCCCCCCTGAACCTTTCCCTGCAGGAATGAGTCAAGAAAACTTTCCAGGATTTAAATTGTCCCAATCCAATTTTAGGATTTAAACTGTCCCAATCCAATTTTAGGATTTAAACTGTCCCAATCCATTTTTAACACTTTGTCCCAATCCAGTTTTAGGCTTTAATTTGTCCCAATCCCTTCATTTCACGCCCTCAGTTGTTTCATCAATGATTTCTTTTAAGCTTAAACCCTGCAGGTATTTATTTATCACAACATCCGAGATTTTTGCTGCAAGAAAAAAGTTGAATTTGGGGTGTAAGAACAGAAAAAATCACCCCACGGAAATCCTTCATTCCATCCCACAATCCAATAATCAACACCCATCATTCCACTAAAAATCAAATTTTGGCCTCCAAAATCCAAATTTCTCCAGAAAAACTCCAAACCTCCGGGTGCTTTTGAATTAAAAGACCCCAAACCAAAATCACTTTGTCAGCGCTTGGAGGAGGAGAAAAAAAAAAACCCCAAAAAAGCCCCAAAAACCCCCTTCAGGAAGCGGAGGGTGAATAATCTGATTTTCCTGCAGAAGCTCTGGGCGCTCAGGTGCAGAACTGACGCGCTGACTCAGCAGCCCCGAGGCTCCTCAGGCAGCCCCAGGTGTTTTCCCTGCACAGGTTTGGGCTTTTCTGGGGTGAAATTTGCATTTTTCAGGCGGTTTGAAATGGCTGGAAAATGTCACCCAAGAGGTTGTGAGATGACTCATTCCTGCAGGGAAAGGGAAAAGCTCGGCGGCGGGGGGGAGGTTTACAGGAAATTCGGATGTTTTTTAAAGGGGGGAAAAGGGAAGATTTCTGTGAAAGATTGGCACGGTCAGGGTAGGTTTGGGTCAGGATGAACGGAGGATTTCTGTCTTTTCATTTCAATCTTTACCAGTAAATTCCTGTTTCTTTTTAAAAAAGGAGGTTACTTTTAAAAATTGGCATTTTCAAGGGAGATTCTGGTCAGGAACGATGTGGGATTTGTGTCTTCTGCCTTCAGGTTTGGGGGTGATTTTAGAGGAAATGGATATCTTTTTTAGAGGAGATTATTCTTAAAAATTACAATTCTTATGGCAGATTTGGGTCAGGACGAATGGAGGATTTTTGTCTCCAGACTTCAATTTTTGGGATGATTTTAAAGGAAATTTAAGATGGTTTTGAAGGAGATTCCTCTTAAAAACTGTAATTTTTATGGCAGATTTGGGTCAGGATCAATGGAGGATTTGTATCCTTTGACTTCTTGATTTAAATTTTAAATTTAAATTTATTTTAAGAGGTAAAACATGAAGATTCCTCTTAAAAAAACCTGATTTTCACAGCAAATTTTAGATGGGAAAAAAAGCAAAATTTTTGTTTTCTTCTTGAACTCCAAACATTTCCCTTCCGTTTTTTATTTTAATTCCCATTTTCACCCCCCCAGCTTTCAGGAACTCAAACCCTCCACTTACTTTCCTCATCTATTTTCAGCTCCTCGTTGTTTTTGATTTTCTCTGCAATTTCCTGCTCGTTGAAGCCTTTGCTGGCCAAGAATTTGATTTTATATTCGTCCCACGACACGTGACCTGGAAAAAAAAAAATGGAACTGAAAAAAAATTCAGCCTGAAATGAGGAATTTCTGATTAAATTCCTTCGAAATAAACCAATTGTTGAGGGTTTTTTAAATCCAGAATCACGACCTCACGCTGAGTTTTAGGAATGATAAAATAAAAGGTGTCACCTGAACCATTTTTGGAATTTTTTTAGTCAAAAATTGCGTGAAAAAATCGATTTATTTCATTTTTTTTCTACATCTTTATGACACCAAGAGCAGTGACCACATCAAAGCTGTCACCTGATTAATTTTTGAGGTGTTTTAGCCATAAAAAATGTGTGGAAAAATCCAATTTATTTCACATTTTTCCATCTTTATGACACCAGGAGCAATGACAAAATAAAAACCGTCACCTCATTCAATTTTGGGATGTTTCAAGCCATAAAAAATGTGTGAAAAATCCAATTTATTCCATTTTTTTCCCACATCTTCTCCTCAAAAAAATCAAAATCTGGGATTCCCAATTTAGATTTTCTCCCTGAATTGATGAAAAAAGGGATTTTTGGGGGGGGAAAAAAGTGGATTTTACCGTCCCCATCAGGGTCCACAGCTCTGAAATGGATTTTATTTTCCTCCACGGCCTCCTGGAAATGCTCGTCGGTTTTCTCCATGATCCAACGCTGCATTTCCTTGGCACTGATCTTCTTGTCGTTGTTGATATCCACCCTAGAGAGGGAAAATCACCAGCATTTAAAATTAGGGGTTGAAGAGGGAAATATTTGGATTATTTTTCAGTTTTTAGGTCGGTTTATTTGCAAGAATTAATAGAAAATTGGTGGGTTTGACTCTCCGTGTGAAACAAGTGGCAGCCCAGCCTTCAGTTCAGAATTCAATTCTTTTCAATAAAAAATATGAAATTAATTAATTAAAATGTGTTATTTCAAATTCGATTTACAGCATTTCGAACCCGCTGTTCACAATTCAAAGCATCATTAAAAAGATCAGATTTCATTTTGTTATTATTTCAAATTCTATTGACAGCACCTCCAACCCACCTTTAAAATTCGAAATCTCACCGAAAAAATCAGATTTCATTTTGTTTTAACTCTTTACAATTCAAAATCTCACTGAAAAAACCAGATTTCATTTTGTTTTAACTCTAAAATCAGATTTCATTTTGTTTTAACTCTTTATAATTCGAAATCTCACTGAAGAATCAGATTTCATTTTGTTTTAACTCTAAAATCAGATTTCATTTTGTTTTAACTCTTTATAATTCAAAATCTCACTGAAAAAAACCGATTTCATTTTGTTTTAACTCTTTATAATTCAAAATCTCACTGAAGAATCAGATTTCATTTTGTTTTAACTCTTTATAATTCAAAATCTCACTGAAAAAAACCGATTTCATTTTGTTTTAACTCTTTATAATTCAAAATCTCACAGAAAAAAAACAGATTTCATTTTGTTTTAACTCTTTATAATTCAAAATCTCACTGAAGAAAATCAGATTTAATCTTGCTACCATTTCAATTTCTATTTTCAGCACCTCCCACCCCCAGCTGGTTCAATTAAAAACCCAAAAGTCAACCAAAAAAAGCAAATTAAAGCCCCAGGCTGAGGTGCCCTTTGTTATCTTTGGTATCTCCGAGTTGTTTTGATTGAAACTCGAATTATTCAAACCCTGATTTGCCTTTGAAATGTCAACTCAGTGGGAAAAAAAAACGATAAAAAAACCCAAAAAATGCAAATTTGGGGGGTTTTAAATGTCACAATTTACAGCTGGGAGATGCTCAGGGCTTGGAGGGGACCAAATTCGGGCTGAAAAATCAGATTTTAAGAGCTTCTCCCTCAATTTTTCAATGTTTGGGGTTTTTTTTCTGTCAAAATTCTTCTTTTCAATCGTTTTTCACCTAAATCACGTCGTAATTCGGAGGAAAAAAAGGAAGAAAATCTCATTTATTGCTGATTTAAAGCAAAGCGGGAGGTTGGAGTCAGGAGCAATGTGGATTTGTGAAGAGATTGAATTTTTCTGATGGATAAAAACCCAATTTCAGCCCAATTTCTCTACCAAAAACCCACAAAAACTCCAATTTTTGGGGCCCAGGGTTCCTAAATCACGAATTCCCACCCAAAGAATTCCAATTTTGATGGAAATCATTTCAGGGCTGGATTCTCTTTCCTCCAAATCAAAATTTCAGCAAAAATAAAAATTATTTCAATCCAAAATTTCCTGTGAAAATCGTGGCTCGGGGGAAGCTTTTCTAATTTTCTTCCAGGAATTCTGTGAAATAATAATTCTAATTATTATTGGAATTATTTAATTATTTGTTTGCAATTTGATTTATTTGTGGCTTTTATGCAGTTTTCGTTGATAAAAACCACATTTTTGGTTTTGGCTTGCAAGGAAATAATTGAAGATTATTGAATTTTGAATGGAAAAAATTCAATTTTGAATCGTTCAAAATGCATCTGGATTTTTAATTATAAAAATATAGAAACTTTTTTAGCTCTATGGAAATTATTTCAATGAAATCAAAATAATTTCTATTTCTTAATGAAAAGTTTTTTACTAAATAAAGCTCTGAAAGCCTCCTCAGCTCCTCCCCCTAGTGCCATTAATTGGAGCTGTTGTAATTAAAAACGCAAATGAAGCCAACTCTGCCACCTGCTGTCTGCCAGTGCTGAGACAAAGCTAAGAACACTGAAATTTCAGACACTAAAAGTCCCAGTTCTGAAACATGACAATCCCCAAATTTCAGAACACTGAAACTCCCAAATCTTGAAAATATGAATTCAAATTCCCAGTTCTCAAATATTAAAAATTCCAGTTCTGAAACACAAAAATTCCCATTTAAAACACTAAAATTCCCAATTCTGAAACACTAAAATCCCCAGTTCTGAAACACTAAAATTCCCTTTCAAAACACTAAAAATCCCAGTTTTGAAACACTAAAATCCCAATTCTGAAACACTAAAATCCCCAGTTCTGAAACATTAGAATTCTCAATTTTGAAACAAAATTTCCAGTTCTGAAACACTAAAACCCCCAATTCTGAAACACTAAAATCCCCAATTTCAAAACAAAATCCCCAGTTCTGAAACACTAAAAATCCCATTTAAAACACTAAAATTCCCAATTTTGAAACACTCAAATCCCCAGTTTTGAAACACTAAAATTCCCAATTTTGAAAACACTAAAATTCCCTTCTGCAACATTAAAATCCCCAATTCTGAAACAAAATCCCCAATTCTGAAACACTAAAATCCCCAATTCTGAAACACTAAAACCCCCAATTTCAAAACACTAAAAATCCCAATTTTGAAACACTAAAATTCCCAATTCTGAACCACTAAAATTCCCTTTCAAAACACTAAAACCCCCAATTCTGAAACACTAAAATCCCCGATTCTGAACCACTAAAACCCCCAATTTCAAAACACTAAAAATCCCAATTTTGAAACACTAAAATCCCCAGTTCTGAAACACTAAAATTCCCTTTCAAAACACTAAAATCCCCGATTCTGAAACACTAAAATTTCCATTTAAAACACTAAAATTGCCAATTTTGAAACACTAAAATTCCCTTCTGCAACATTAAAATTCCAAATTCTGAACCACTAAAACCCCCAACCCTGAAACACTAAAATCCCAATTCCGAAACACTAAAATCCCAATTCTGAACCACTAAAACCCCCAATTTCAAAACACTAAAAATCCCAAATCTGAACCACTAAAATCCCAATTCTGAACCACTAAACCCCCAATTCTGAACCACTAAACCCCCAATTCTGAACCACTAAAATCCCAATTCTGAACCACTAAACCCCCAATTCTGAACCACTAAACCCCCAATTCTGAACCACTAAACCCCCAATTCTGAACCACTAAACCCCCAATTCTGAACCACTAAACCCCCAATTCTGAACCACTAAAATCCCAATTCTGAACCACTAAACCCCCCAATTTCAAACCACTAAAACCCCCAACCCTGAACCACTAAACCCCCAATTCTGAACCACTAAACCCCCCAATTCTGAACCACTAAAATCCCCAATTTCAAACCACTAAACCCCCCAACCCTGAACCACTAAAGGCGCCAATTTCAACCCACGCACATCCCCCTTTAATCCCCACCTCCCCCCTCCCCTCACTTGTCGAAGATGACCACCAGCTTCCTCCTGTTCCTCCTGGGCTCGGTGTCCTCCTCGAACTCGTCCCTGTCCCTGCCCAGGAAGAGCTCGTGGTGGAAGTCGCGGTTGAGGTGCCCGTCGCGCTCCAGCTTCACCCCGGTCAGGTGGTCGGGGGGCAGCAGCTCCTGCTCCTCGCCGCCCTCCTTCCCCTTCTCCTTCTCCCGCAGCACCGAGTTGTTGGCTGGCCGGCCACACACACCCAGCACCAGGAAAACCAACACCAGCGAGAGGGAAAAGGAGCTCAAAGCGTGGAGGGAGACGGCTCCCGACGGCATCTTTCGGGTGCTTTCCGTCGTTGGTTATCGGTGGGTGAAGGCGCTCTGGGTGCAGCGGTCTGGAAAAGGGGGGGGAAAAGAGGGAGAGGTTAAGTCGAAGTTTGAGGGAACGGGTCGTTACTGAAGGCCTAAAGATTGTGAAATTGGATGGAAAGTTAACAATCGGTATGTTAAAGAACTGAGGTAAGCTACGTACAGCGTCAATCACTTGCTTACACTGATAAACGTGTATATACGTAAATAGAAGCTAGAGCTCAGTCCTGAAGGCCTAAACATGAAAATAACCTACAAACAAGATCAAAACTCTATTTACACACATATAAACAGATGTATAAACACACACCCTGAAGTAAAAGCTCATTAACGGAGGTCTAAAAGTGACAATAACTTATCGACGCGATCGATGATTTATTTATATACATATGAACACGTGTATAAACTCTGAGGCAAGAGGCCACTAATGAAGATCTGAGAATTAATATAAGCTATACACAATATCAGTGACTTGTTTACGGATGCAAACAGGGGTATGGATATAAATTCGGAAGTAAAAAGTCATCAATGACGGCCTAAAAACGCAAATAACCTAGACACATTCTTAATTACTTACATACACATAAATATACAGATTTATACGCATACAAAATATATACGTACACGCCTGGTAAAGTATATATATACAAGTATACAAAGCCTACAAACAGGAATAAATTCAGAGGAACCTGCACAAAAATACTGAAGTTTTTGATGTCAATTATTATTATATAATAATAAATATATGGAATTAACGCTTTAGTTTTCAGTCTGCCGAGAACCTGGGAAAGGAACATCCCTGAAAACGCAGAAAAAGCCGCAGGAGTATCCCAGCAAAAAATACTTCCTGGAAAAATAGAAAGGAGTTTTTGGAGAAGGATGAGCGAGGGAAACACGGTCAGACCGAGAGAAAGCGGAGCCGGAACCAGCCGGGAACCAGCGAGCCATGAAATCCCAATATCCTGCCCTGGAAGTGACCCACAGGGACCAGCCCGCCCAGCTCCAGGGGAGAAAGAAATTAAATCCCAAATGCAAGCGAGAGAGCGCGGAGGACGCCGAACCCCTCAGAGCCCTCAGAGCGCCGTGAGAGGCGCCGCCACGGCCGCGGGCGGAGCCGGCCGCACTCACCCGGAGCCGGGGCGGAGGCCGCGGACGCCGCCCCGAGCGCCGCGCCGGCCGCGGGAGGCTCAGCCCGGCCCGGCCGCCCCCGAGCGCCCGCCGCCCCTCGCGGGCCCTGACCGAGCCCCGGCGCTTCCAGGCCGGAGGGAGGCGGGCAGGAGACGGAAGTTTCGTCACTGCCCCGCGCGGCCCGAGGGCACGGCTGCCATCTTACGTGAGGGCAGCCGCCACTTGGAGTGAGGGCAGCCGCCACCTGGAGTGAGGGCAGCCGTCGTTATATGTCAGGGCAGCCGCCACCTGGAGTGAGGCCAGCCGCCACCTGGAGTGAGGGCAGCCGTCGTTATATGTCAGGGCAGCCGCCACCTTGAGTGAGGGCAGCCGTCGTTATATGTCAGGGCAGCCGCCACCTTGAGTGAGGGCAGCCGTCGTTATATGTCAGGGCAGCCGCCACCTTGAGTGAGGGCAGCCGTCGTTATATGTCAGGGCAGCCGCCACCTTGAGTGAGGGCAGCCGTCGTTATATGTCAGGGCAGCCGCCACCTGGAGTGAGGGCAGCCGCCACCTTGAGTGAGGGCAGCCGCCGTCATGTGTGAGGGCAGCCGTCGTTATATGTCAGGGCAGCCGCCACCTTGAGTGAGGCCAGCCGCCACCTTAAATAAGGGCAGCCGCCACCTTGAGTGAGGGCAGCCGCCGTGATGAGTGAGGGCAGCCGCCACCTTGAGTGAGGGCAGCCGCCGTGATGAGTGAGGGCAGCCGCCACCTTGAGTGAGGGCAGCCGCCACCTGGAGTGAGGCCAGCCGCCATTTCCGGCAGAGAGAGGGCAAGGGGGAGTTTTCCTCGCGTTGCCGTCGTTATCTCGGTTGATAACGCGGGGATCTCCTCCTGCTGCCTGGCTGTGTGCGCGCAGCTGTTTTCATTGACTCATGGAGTGGTTTGGGTTGGAAGGGACCTGAAAAGCCAACCCCTGCCATCCCTGCCCCATCCCTGGGATGGTCCAAGGCCAGGTTGCACACTGAGGCTTGGAGCAAGCTGGGATGGTGGAAGGTGTCCCTGCCCATGGCCGGGGGTGGCACTGGATGTGCTTTGAGGCCCGTCCCAACCTTTTCCCGTTCCGTGATTCCATGGGCCGGCCACGGCACAGCGCCCAACCCCAAGGTGGCTCCTCCTCGGCCTCACTGCCCCACTCCAAGAGGGCGGCGGCCGCGTCAGGCGCTGCGGGCTCCGCCTCTCCTCCCGCCCCTTCCCCCGGTGCGGGAAGCGCGCTCGGCGGCGGGACGGACCCGCCGCTTTCCCGAGGAGAAGGCGGAAAAGGCGGGAGAGCCATGAAGGCACCGCAGCGCTGCAGCGACGCGCGGTGAGCGCTCCCGCAGGAACCTTGTCCCCTCCCGGCGGCCGTAGCGCCGTTCCCGCCTCGAGGCCGTGAGGGGAGCCCGCGGCCATGAAGGCGCTGCGGCGGCTGAGCCGGCACCGCACGGCGCTGGGGCTGGGCGGGCTCTCCCTCTGCGCCGCCGTCCTGCTTTACCTCGCCAAGTGCACCTCCGAGGGGCTGCGGCCGCTGCCCGCGCCCCCCGCGCTGCCTCACAGCCAGCCCGGCCGCGGGGCCCGCGCCGCTCCTCCGCCGGCCGGCCCTGAGGGCAGCGCCTTGGTGGCCGTGGTGGTGATGAGCGGCCCCAAGTACAGCGAGCGGCGCAGCATCATCCGCAGCACCTGGATGGCGGCGGCCAGGCGGGCGCCTCACGGCCGCGTCTGGAGCCGCTTCGTGGTGGGCACGGCGGGTTTGAGCGCCGAGGAGCTGCGGAGCCTGGAGCTGGAGCACAGCCGCCACCGCGACCTGCTGCTGCTGCCCGAGCTGCGCGACTCGTACGAGAACCTCACGGCCAAGGTGCTGGCCACCTACGTGTGGCTCGACTCGCACCTGGACTTCCAGTTCGCCCTCAAGGCTGACGACGACACCTTCGTGCGCTTGGACGTGCTGGTGGAGGAGCTGAGGGCGAAAGAACCGCGCCGCCTTTACTGGGGCTTCTTCTCGGGCCGCGGGCGGGTGAAATCCGGCGGGAAGTGGAAGGAGAGCGCTTGGCTGCTCTGCGATTATTACCTGCCCTACGCGCTGGGCGGCGGTTACGTGATCTCCGCCGACCTGGTGCGGTACCTGCGCCTCAGCCGCGAGTACCTGAACCTGTGGCAGAGCGAGGACGTGTCCCTGGGCGTGTGGCTGGCGCCCATCGACGTGAAGAGAGTGCACGACCCGCGCTTCGACACCGAGTACAAATCGCGCGGCTGCAACAACAAATACATCGTGACGCACAAGCAGAGCATCGAGGACATGCTGGAGAAACACCAGACGCTGGCCAGGGAAGGGAAGCTGTGTAAGGAGGAGGTGAAACTCAGGCTCTCCTACATGTACGACTGGGGAGTTCCTCCCTCGCAGTGCTGCCAGAGGAAGGATGGAATCCCCTGAAAAAATCTCCTGAAAAAAAAAAATTCCCCGCGGGGGGGGAAAAGAAGCTTCAAAGGATGGTGAAACTCTGGTTGTTGATACACGGGGAGAAGCCCGTTAATCAGGGGGTTAGTTACTCTTTAAAAAGAAAGATTTTGCACGGCTGGTTCTGTCACCCCCCTGTTCTCCTCCTCCCGGGGCTCCCCGTGGCATGGCTCCAGATGCTTTAAAATAATAAGAAAACAATAAGAAGACAAGTGACAGAAAGCACAGAAAAAGGTCAAATGCCACCATTGAAGGTGGCAAAACACAGAGAGTAGAGAAAACAAAAATAAATCAGGAGGGGGAGAGAGAACTGGAATGAAAAGTTGGAAGGGATTTGAGGTTTATTTACTAAAGGTCACGCCGGGTTGTGACGCTGATAAGACTCGAATGAAGCTTTTGTTTATTCCCTGGCAAGGAAATGCCGGTTTGGCCCCAAAGTGGGCACAGATAATTCCCCAGGGAATTGCTCCAGGCAGGAAAAAAAAAAAAAATAAAATCAGGTTTTCCTGAGATACCTGCAGGGAGAGAATGGAAATGATTCCATCTGTTCATCTGTCTCTTTCTGCTGCTTGGAAAAGAAATCGCTCCCAAGGGAGGTGGCTGAGCTTTGGCACAAATGGAATTCACTCTGCTTTTGGGAGAAGGTTTTATGGCTTTGCCAAGCCTCCAGGTGGTGTTTGGAGCTCGTTTCCCTCCAGCACTCAGAAACTGCTCCAAGATATTCAAATTTCGATTGATTTTTAATACAAGTGAGCAGGAATTGATCAAAAAATATTTGCCCAAAGGTGAGGGGTTTCGGATAGAAAAGTGAACTTTGTGTAGCCAAGAGAAAAAAGGTTCCCCTCACCCCGGAAATTCAACTTTGAGAAACTTTGATTTCTCTTTTTAGCCCAGGAAAAAAAAAGCACATTTAGGTGCTCAAAGCTCTTTCTCTCCAAAAGTTCCTTGTAAAGGAATTAAAGGGGGATTTTTCCCTCGTGGCTACACCAAACTATCAGAGCTCACACAGGGTGGGATCGATTTATTTCCAAACCTGAAATTCCAACATTTTTCCAGTGGCAGCTGCTCCAAACTCTTCCCAGTGCCCTGTTCCAGCTGCAGCTCTTGTAGCAGGAGAAGGTTTTTCCTTTAGAAATGGAAAAAAAAAAATCAGTTTTAGAGGAATTAAAACGGAGTTCATGCTCAGTGACACGTCCACAAATGGGATTTTCCCCTCCTGGCTACCCCAAACTCACCAGAGCTCACACAGGATGGGATCTGTTTATTTCCAAACCTGAAATTCCAACATTTTTTTCAGTGGCAGCTGCTCCAAACTCTTCCCAGTGCGCTGTTCCAGCAGGAGAGGTTTTTTTCCTTTAGAAATGGAAAAAAAATCTGTTTTTTCAGTGTCTTTTTTGGTGATTTTTTTGGTGGTTTTTTTTTTTTTGGTGTTTGTTGCACTCAGCACTTTCATTCCCATCCTGTTCCCTCCTGCCCAAGCCTGGCTGGAAAAAAAAAAACAAAAAAAATCAAAAATTAAAAAATATTAAAGTGCCAGTTTCCTCTTTTCTTTTGCTTTCTTAGCAAAATTAAGAATTTTAGGAATTAGGAATACCAAAGGGATCAATTATGGGGTTTTTTATTATTATTCTTGTTTTGATTCATTAATGAAGATTAAAAATCTTCAGATTTTTTTATTTTAAAAATGTCAAGGCTTTTTTTTTTTCCTGAGGCAAAACTTAATTCTTTTAGCACCTGCAGCTCGATTATTATAATTATTATGATAATAATTATAATTCTTATTCTAATGCATGCTTAGGAGGATTTTTCCCCCCAAAATATCCTGGTCCAAACCAGGAATTTTCCAAGATGACCAATCCCAGTTTTTGGAACATCCATTTGCCATCCAGTTGTTCATTAATGTCGTCTGTGTCGTGAGAAAGGACCTGTAATGTGAATATTTATTTCCAATTATATTTATTTATAATTCTTGCCAGTGTGTGCTCTTTATTTTCCCCAGGAAAATTCCAAATAAATCCGTGTATTCCCTAAATAACATCAATTGCCCCGTTATTTCATCCACCTTTCCCCCTCATTTCCCCTGGAAAATCCCACCTGGGAATCAAAACAATCCGATTATTTTGAAGAGAATTTTTTTCCCCCTCCCGGTTTCCTTGAAATCTTCATTCCAATATTTTAAAAATCCATTGTCCTCCAAACTTCCAACATTCCACGCTCACACAAAGAACTCAAACTTCCCTCCAAGATTAAAATAATCTAATTTTTTTTCCCCCAGAAGTAATTGGGAAAGAACATTCCTTTTTGGAATTGATTCCCAATTTTTCCTGCCGGTCGCTAGATGTCACTCCAAGCCTTTGGAAATGTGAATTCCTTAAAAAAAACCAAAAGGGAATTTAACTGTTCAAAAGCAGATGTTTAGGACTAAAATCGGGTGGTGGTCTCTGATTTTAATTTAAAATAATTGGGGGGAAAAATGAAAGCAGTTTTCTAATTAATAATTGGAATTATTGAGGATGGAGCCATTGTATTTTTTAATGGAATCAAGGGAAAACTAATGTGAAAACCTAAAAAAAAAACTTTGCAGAAGCCCCCCAAAAAGCCCCCAAAATACAGAAAAAAAATTTATTAAATTAATTAAATTAATGTCCCTATAAAATGTTGAGACTGAGGCTGAAGAACCTCAAATCACAGAGAAAAAAAAGGAAAAAATGAGGAAAAATCTGGACACTGACCCAAATTTTGAGGAAAACTCAGAAATCCACGATCCTCCAGACCCCAAGGGGCGCCAAGGAACATCCAGGAAGTTGGGAATTTGGGTTTTCCCCTCCTGGAAAACCACAATTCCCACTTTCTGGTGGTCCCTGTCGTTCCTTCCCCGCTTCCCCTGCACAGCCCAAATCCCGGGAATGCGAGCCCTGGTTATTTTCCACTCCCCAGCTCGGGCCAAGTGGAGCAGTTCCCACAAAGTGCAGGATCCAGGAATGACAAAAAAAAAAAAAAAAAAAAAGGCTGGAAAAAAAGAAAGGATTAATTCCCTGGTTTTGAAAAGAAGGGAAACGTCGCGGTTGTCGGTGATCGATGGGTTTGGGACGGTGCCAAAGGGCTTGGAATCGTCACGGCCCAAAGCACTGGAAAAAAACCATTTATCTCGAGCTGCTCCTGCCCGGGAGAATTCCAAATATTTACTTTAGATGTTGATTTTAGGGAAGGACTCCAGCCAGGATTAGGGGTGTGCCAAAATGCCCGCGGTCCGAGGTGCTAGGAGCTGCAATCTGGGGCCAATCCTGATTTTAATCTGGCTTAATTAGTTCTCCTTCCTTCCCTGATCCCAGGAAAACGAGAGTCCTGCTCGCCCTTGGGAATGTGCTGGGCTGGATCCGTGGCTTTGCCAAGCTCAGATCCCAGACTGGGATTAATTTGGGGGAGTTTTTTGGCAGTTTCCTGGATGAGTTTTTCCCGCAGCTCCTCGGAATCCGGAGCTTCTGTGCACATCCCGCTGTCCCTTCCCGAAATCCTGCTGCAATAAAAAAAAACCATCAGGAGAATCTTCAGCCCCGCCAGGATTTCCCCAATTTCAGCTGCCGTGCACAAGGACTTGGAAAAAATCGGAGTTATCCTGCTTTTCTCATTCCCAAACCTGGAATTCCATAGGGATTCCTGGCTAGGGAGAAATCCTGGGGTTTTTTCTTTCTGTTCTGTGGGGTGGGGGTCACTCAGCTGCTCCCTGGAATCTTGGAATTCAGGCTGGAAAAAGCGGCCGAGATTTGAACCCCAAGTGCCATGTCCGGGGGTTTTTGGGATGCTGATCCCCAGGGTTTGGGATGATCCCAGGGATGGGGATTCCACCACTTCCCTGGGCGGCCCATTCCAATGGTTGGCCACTCTTTCCGGGAGGAAAGATTCCCAAATATCCAGCCTGACCCTGGCCCGGTGCTGTGGATCTCTAATTCCAAAAGAATTGAGTGGGAAGAGCTGTTAAAAGGGAATCTTTACCTCAGCTTCTCCCTCAGAATTTCAGGAACAAATGATCCCAAAGGCTTTGGGACGCAGGCCTGGCTGGATTTCGGGAACTGCAGTTAAATCCTGCAATTTCCCACTCCATACCCAAGGGCAAACTTCCCAAATCCCAGCCTGGTGCTGCGGATCTCTAATTCCAAAGGAATTTAGTGGGAAGAGCTGTTAAAAGGGAACTTTTACCTCAGCTTCTCCCTCAGAACTTTGGGCTTTGAGACGCAGGCCTGGCTGGAATTGGGCAAGAGCCCGATTAGCTCCCACTTTATAAAATTCCCCGGAGCCCGACTATCTCCCACTTTATAAAATTCCCCGGAGCCCGACTATCTCCCGCTTTATAAAATTCCCCGGAGCCCGACTGTCTCCCGCTTTATAAAATTCCCCGGAGCCCGACTATCTCCCGCTTTATAAAATTCCCCGGAGCCCGACTATCTCCCGCTTTATAAAATTCCCCGGAGCCCGACTATCTCCCGCTTTATAAAATTCCCCGGAGCCCGGCTATCTCCCGCTTTATAAAATTCCCCGGAGCCCGACTATCTCCCACTTTTTGAAGAGCGCGGAGTGGCCGGGCGGTTTCTGAGGCCAAGGCGGAGGGGACGAAAACAAGGAGCCAAGCAGCGGGCTCCGGTTTCTGCGGAGCCGCGGGAGGAGACGGCTGGAGCCTCCAGAGCGGCCGATAAGATCAGCCGCGGTTGCTGTTTGCCGCCGCAGACGGCGGGGCTGGAGACAGCGAAAGAAATGGAAATAAATCCCGAAAGCGGAGGGCGGCGAGCGGCGGAGGGCGCCGGCTCCAGGGAGATCCGTAAACAGTGCGAGGTGTGGGGTGTGGCTGCTTTTCCTTGGGGGCACCGAGGGGGAGACGGGGAAACCGGGGGGAGGAGGGGAGGGAGGGGGAAACTGAGGGGAAACTGAGGGGGAATGAAGGGAGGGAGGGGAAAACTGAGGGGAAACTGAGGGGAAATGAAGGGAGGGAGGGGGGAAACTGGGGAAAACCGGGGGGAATGAAGGGAGGGAGGGGGAAACTGAGGGGAAACTGAGGGGAATGAAGGGAGGGAGGGGAAAACTGAGGGGAAACTGAGGGGGATGAAGGGATGGAGGGGGAAAACTGAGGGGAAACTGAGGGGGATGAAGGGATGGAGGGGAAAACTGAGGGGAAACTGAGGGGGATGAAGGGATGGAGGGGAAAACTGAGGGGAAACTGAGGGGGATGAAGGGAGGGAGGGGGAAACTGAGGGGAAACTGAGGGGAATGAAGGGAGGGAGGGGGAAACTGAGGGGAAACTGAGGGGGAATGAAGGGATGGAGGGGAAAACTGAGGGGAAACTGAGGGGAAAATGAAGGGATGGAGGGGAAAACTGAGGGGAAACTGAGGGGAATGAAGGGATGGAGGGGAAAACTGGGGAAAACCGGGGGGGAATGAAGGGAGGGAGGGGAAACTGGGGAAAACCGGGGGGGAATGAAGGGAGGGAGGGGAAACTGAGGGGAAACCGGGGGGCAATGAAGGGATGGAGGGGAAAACTGAGGGGAAACTGAGGGGAATGAAGGGAGGGAGGGGAAACTGAGGGGAAACTGAGGGGAATGAAGGGATGGAGGGGAAAACTGGGGAAAACCGAGGGGGAATGAAGGGAGGGAGGGGAAAACTGGGGAAAACTGAGGGGGAATGAAGGGAGGGAGGGGAAAACTGGGGAAAACCGGGGGGGAATGAAGGGATGGAGGGGAAAACTGGGGAAAACCGGGGGGGAATGAAGGGATGGAGGGGAAAACTGGGGAAAACCGGGGGGGAATGAAGGGATGGAGGGGAAAACTGGGGGGAAAACTGAGGGGGAATGAAGGGATGGAGGGGAAAACTGAGGGGAAACTGAGGGGAATGAAGGGATGGAGGGGAAAACCGGGGGGAAAACCGGGGGGGAATGAAGGGAGGGAGGGGAAAACTGAGGGGAAACTGAGGGGAATGAAGGGAGGGAGGGGGAAAGCGGGAAAAGCTGAGGGGGAGATGAAGGAATGAAAGGGAAAAGCAACTTTGTTTTCATTCCAAAAGGGATTTTATCTTTCTTGGAGTGTCCCGGCAGCAGCTCCCGGCTGGAATTCCTTCTCGGAAAGAGACAGGGAATAAATGAAATTGTGTTTTCGGGCCAGGAGGCTGGAAAAGCAATTCCTGATCCTGGCAGAGGCTCCAAAGGGAACCTCAGGCATCACCTGGGTGAAGAGAAAATAAATCTGGGTTAAAGAACAAACCTCAGAGCGGGACTAATTCTAATTCCAAGTTTAGAATTCCTGTGGGAAGTCGGGGAGAAATCCCGGCTCCTCGCAGTGGCCACAGTGACATGGGAAGGGTCCAAAGTGGATTTCGAGGAATTTTCCTCCTCATTCCCAGTGAATTACTGGATCAGCCGGCGGAACATTCCAGCACGGGAAGTTTTCCCAGCCGGGTGGGGGAAATCCCTGAGTAACCCGCTCTGCTCCCACCCCCCGAGCGTTTGCCAGGGTTGGTTATCCCGGGATTGACCCCTCGGTGGGCCAGGGTGACAGAGCAGCAGGAATGTTTGGGATAATCCCATTTTTCCTTGCCTTGGGCTCCGCCCCATCCACGTGGAGCCCGTCATTCCCTGCTCCTGCCAGTTGTCTATCCCGAAAAACCTTTGGCTCTCGCTGCATTCCGGATGAAATCAGCCATCGAGGGCCCAAAGCTTCCTCCCCTCCCTCTGCATTCGCCTCGTATCCCTCAGGGATTTCTCCGTGGGTTGGGAAGGGCAGTTTGGAGGGAAAAGGAAAGGCGGGAGCAGGTTGGGAATGGCTGCAAATTCCAGGATTGGGGAATCCGGAGAGGCTGAGTTAGCAGCAGCAGAGTGGGATTATACAGGAAAAAAACACCAGGAAAATCCAGTGTTAGGAATATTCCAGAGGAACGAATGGGAATCCTTGTAAATGGGATGAAAATTCCAGGCGCCTTCCACCAGGAATTCTGGAGCTAAGAGGAGCTGCTTCCGTTTCCTGCAGATCCGAAAATCCCCATCGGGCTCGTCCTCCCCTCACAGATTCCTGGATTTTGGGGGAAAGTCCCGGATTTGGGGGGGAAATTCCTGGATTTGGGGAAAAGTCCTGGATTTGGGGGGAAATTCCTGGATTTGGGGGGAAATTCCTGGATTTGGGGGGGAAATTCCTGGATTTGGGGGGAAATTCCTGGATATCAGGGAAAGGTTCTTCCCCCAGAGGAAGACCAGGCTCCTCAGGGAATGTCCCATTCCCAGAGCTCCGGGAATTTTTGGACAACGCTCCCAGGTGGGATTTTGGGCTGGGATGAGAGTTGGACCCCGCTCCCAGCTCGGGATATTCCCTAATTGCGCGATTCCCGGTGTCCCCATTCCTTGAATGATCCCTTTCCCCTCCTGCCCGAGCGCTTCCCGCTTCCCCCGCTGCAATCAGGGAGTGTTTATCCCACCGCTTCCCTTTCTCCCATGCCTTTTTCCATGGAATGGCAGACATCAAACAGCTCGTTTCCCTTGGCTTGCGTCCCTCAAACGGGCCGGAACGGCGCCTCGTCAACGACCGCACGGTTTAAAACCCAGGAATTCTGGAATTCTTTGTTTTCTTCCTCCCCCCTGTCCTGTTTTAACGCTTTAAATCCAACTTTTTTCCAAGCTTTTCCAGCTTTGTCCCCGGTCTCCTCTCTGGCTCTGCGGAGCAGGAAAAGGAAAATAATAAAGGATAAAAATTGGGATGAAAATGATCCTTTAAAGGATTCCTGGGATCACCCTGCAGTGAATGGGGGCTCCAAGGTCGAGGAAATTTTTTTCCCTGCTTTGTTTTGTTTTGTTTTTTGTTTTTTTTCTTCCAGAACAATCCAGGGAAAGGAACTTGGGCAAAGGGGATTTTCTCCAGAACACCCAGGCGGTTCCTGGCTGGATTTGAGGATCCTTCAGGGGCTTTTCCAGCCTTGAATTCCCACCTTTGGCAGGGATTGGGATCCTCAAGAGCCCGCCTGGATTTCCAGCCACGATTGGAGAGACTTGGAACATTCCTGTGGATTCCAGGGCTCCAAACCACCTGATGGAGCTTTCCCCTCCTCATTCCCACCCAGCGATGGGAATTCCGAGGGAACGTTCTGTGGTCGGGGCTTTGGGCAGGACAGAGAGTACGAATTCATCAGTTCTTCGTATCATGTGAACGGAAAGAGCTCGGCTGGGGTGATTAATTATTGAAATATTTCAAAATTATTTCAATTCTTTCAATAGATGAACAGAAAGAGCTTGGCTGGGGCAATTTATTATTGAAATTTCTCAAATTATTTCAATTCTTTCAATAGATGAACAGAAACAGGTTGGCTGGGGCGATTTGTTATTGAAATAATTAAAAATTATTTCAAGTCTTTCAATATATGAACAGAAAGAGCTTGGCTGGGGCGATTAATTATTGAAATATTTCAAATTATTTCAATTCTTTCAATATATGAACAGAAAGAGCTTTGGTGGGGCGATTAATTATTGAAATATTTCAAAATTATTTCAATTCTTTCAATATATGAACAGAAACAGGTTGGCTGGGGTGATTTGTTATTGAAATAATTAAAAATTATTTCAATTCTTTCAATAGATGAACAGAAAGAGCTTGGCTGGGGCGATTAATGATTGAAATTTTTCAAATTCTTTCAATATTGTATTGACAGAAAGAGCTTGGCTGGGCCAATTTATTGTTGAACTATTTGAAAGTTATTTTAATTATTTCAATCCATTTAAGCCTCTTCTCCTTTGCTGCTTGCAAGCCAGAGATCCAGAAAAATCCCAGACTGGGAAAAGGCTTTTCCATCCCCTTCATCCCCACAGACCCCCGGCAGCATTGTCCTCGGGCTGCCTCCTCCTCCTCCTCCTCCTCCTCCTCCTCGTCCTCCTCCTCCTCCTCCTCGTCCTCCTCCTCCTCCTCGTCCTCCTCCTCCTCCTCGTCCTCCTCCTCCTCCTCGTCCTCCTCCTCCTCCTCGTCCTCCTCCTCCTCCTCCTCCTCCTCCTCGTCCTCCTCCTCCTCCTCGTCCTCCTCCTCGTCCTCCTCCTCGTCCTCCTCCTCGTCCTCCTCCTCGTCCTCCTCCTCGTCCTCCTCCTCGTCCTCCTCCTCCTCCTCGTCCTCCTCCTCCTCGTCCTCGTCCTCCTCCTCCTCCTCCTCCTCGTCCTCGTCCTCCTCGTCCTCCTCCTCCTCGTCCTCCTCGTCCTCCTCCTCCTCGTCCTCCTCGTCCTCCTCCTCCTCGTCCTCCTCCTCCTCGTCCTCCTCCTCCTCGTCCTCCTCCTCGTCCTCCTCCTCGTCCTCCTCCTCGTCCTCCTCCTCCTCCTCCTCGTCCTCCTCGTCCTCCTCGTCCTCGTCCTCCTCGTCCTCCTCGTCCTCGTCCTCCTCGTCCTCCTCCTCGTCCTCCTCCTCCTCCTCCTCCTCCTCCTCCTCGTCCTCCTCCTCGTCCTCCTCGTCCTCCTCGTCCTCCTCGTCCTCCTCGTCCTCCTCGTCCTCCTCGTCCTCCTCGTCCTCCTCGTCCTCGTCCTCCTCGTCCTCCTCGTCCTCCTCGTCCTCCTCCTCGTCCTCCTCCTCGTCCTCCTCCTCCTC
>NW_027094108.1:1348856-1417535 GCF_029207755.1 Chamaea fasciata | reverse complement strand
GATGGGAACGGGGTCATTCCCAAATTCCCTGTGGCCACAGGAGCCACAGGCCGACGCCCCAGCGCCAGCCTCACCTGCCGAGCAGGAAAAATGGAATAAAGCCAGCAGGAAAAGGGATTAAAACCAGCAGGAAAAGGGAACAAATCCAGCAGAAAAAGGGATTAAAACCAGCAGGAAAAGGGAACAAACCCAGCAGGAAAAGGGAACAAACCCAGCAGGAAAAGGGAACAAACCCAGCAGGGAAAGGGAACGAACCCAGCAGGAAAAGGGAATAAAACCAGTAGGAAAAGAGAAATAAATCCAGCAGGAAAAGGGAACAAACCCAGCAGAAAAAGGGAACAAATCCAGCAGGAAAAGGGAACAAACCCAGCAGGAAAGGGAACGAACCCAGCAGGAAAAGGGAACAAACCCAGCAGGAAAAGGGAATAAACCCAGCAGGAAAAGGGAATAACAAACCCAGCAGGAAAAGGGAATAACAAATCCAGCGCTGTCTGTGCCCCGCAGGCACAAATCAAGGTGAGGAGAGTTTAGGAGTTTCTCTCTCCCTCCCGTTTCCCGTTTCCCGTTTCCCTCACACTTTCTCCGTCTGCTGAAACATTCTGACTTGGGGCGGGAGGCAGCTCAACCATCCGAAGAAAACCCAATAAATTTGGTTTATTTAAATTTAAATCCCCCCGATGCTCAGCGCCGCATACCTGAGCATACCTGAGCATACCTGAGCGGCAGGAGCGGCCCAGGCGCGGGCGGGGCCGTGACAGCTCCGCACATGCCCCGGCTGCTCCCGGGCGTGGAGAGCCCGGCCCCGAGTGTTCCCAAAATCCTTTCTCCTCCAGCAGGAAAGGTGGGGGGCGTTTAGGGGGCTGAGCCACCTCAAAAGTTCCAAAAAATGGGAGAAATCCGGGTTGTTTGGGGTACAAGCTCCTGATGGAGATCACTTAGGATGGAGAAGGAACATTTTAGGATCAGGGAATCAGGAAATGATCATTTAGGATTTCCTGATGGAGATGGAACATTTTAGGATCAGAGGATCAGGAAATGATCATTTAGGATCTCCTGATGGAGATGGAACATTTTAGGATCAGGGGATCAGGAAATAATCATTTAGGATCTCCTGATGGAGATCACTTAGGATGGAGATGGAACATTTTAGGATCAGGGGATCAGGAAATGATAATTTAGGATCTCCTGATGGAGATGGAACATTTTAGGATCAGGGGACCAGGAAATGATCATTTAGGATTTCCTGATGGAGATGGAACATTTTAGGATCAGAGGATCAGGAAATGATCATTTAGGATCTCCTGATGGAGATCGTTTAGGATGCAGATGGAACATTTTAGGATCAGGAAATTTCCTTCCCCCGGAAGGTTTGGTGCCGGCACTGGACCTTCCCCAGGTGCTCCCAGCGACGCCCAGGTGGGATTTTTTTGGGATGCTTTTGCAAGAATAAAACCCAAACTCTTCTCCTTTCCCACCCAAACCATCCCAGAACTCCCTGAGGGAGCTTTGAGGAGCCCCCGACCCCAAAGGAACCGGCGGCATCGGCCACCTGATGTCACCTGAGGCCGGGACAGCCCAGGTGAGGAGTGAAGGGCACAACCCCGAACTCCCCGAAGCCTCCTGCTCCTCCCCAAACTGGAGCTGCTCTTTCTCGTAGCCCTGGCCCCGCGCCTGGGGTGTTTTGGGTTTTCTGAAATTTATTTTTTAGGGAATTTTCTGCAAACAAGAGAAGGGTTTTTGTAGCTGTAACTTTGTTATCCGTTCCTTTTCCCTGGGAGGGATTTCTCCTCGCTGTCCCTCTGCTCTGACCGATGTGAGTGAAGAGGTTTTGCCTTTGTGTTCCCCATCACACTGGTCTGTGTGAAATGGTGTGAAAGGGACACACATCCCAAAATAAAAAAATAAAAGCCATTTTCAGCCTCCTGAACCCCGGAGTCTGTGTCGCTGTGGGGTAAAAGCAGCGTCGCTTTTTCTCCCCACAGTCAAGTCAAGACACCTTCCCGCAGCTCCTCCTCCTCCTCCTGCTGCTCCAGCCCCAGGGCAGGCTCCTGAGGAGGTGAGCAGCACACCGAGGTAAAAAAACCAGCCAGACAAAAGAGGAGAAAAAAAAACCCATAAAAAATAAAATAAAATAAAATAAAATAAAATAAAATAAAATAAAATAAAATAAAATAAAATAAAATAAAATAAAATAAAATAAAATAAAATAAAATAAAATAAAATAAAATAAAATAAAATAAAATAAAATAAAATCTTCCTCCAGCAGCAGAAAACACAGCCCGAGGCTGAGAGGAGCAGCATGCGGGGCATTTTCACAGCTAGGGGTTTGGGGGTTTTTTTAGGGGAGGAGGGAAAAAAAAATCTGAGAATCTGAAAAAAAACTGAAAAAAAATCTGAAAATCTGGGGAAAAAAAATCTAAAAAAAAATCTGAAAAAAATTCTGAAAAAAATCTGAAAATCTGAGAAAAAAAACCTGAAAAAAACCTGAAAAAAACCTGAAAAAAACCTGAAAAAAAGTCTGAATTTTCTCCCCCTCCCCAGGCCGGCAGCAGATGGGAATTGGCGTTAATCGGCGTGGCTGCGCCGAGCCTGGAACATCCAGAGTCCGGCGGCCTCGTCCCCACCCTGATGAAGGGATGTGCAGGCACCAAAGCCGCGGTTAATTACCTGCGGGGCAAATTAAGACTTTGTCACCGCTGACTCACCGGCGGCAGCCGGGATCCGGGGAGAAAAGGAAGGCAGAGAGAGAAAATAAAATAAACCAAAATAAAAATAAAATTGGGCTGGGACTTGTTTAGGAGGAGGATCCTGCCCTGGAGCGCTCTGGATTTCATTATTTTATTTTTTTTTTTTTTTCCAGGGAGAAGAGAAAATTTGAATTTGAGGCGGGTTTAAAAGCTCCGAGGAAGAGCGGCCACAACTTTATCCCTTTGCACGGGTTGGGTTTTTAAAAGCAGGGGAGAAAGAAAAAATTTAAAAGGCCAAGAAGTAAGAAGGATTTTCCAATAACATTCCTGGCAGGAATGGAGTGCGGGGAATGCAAAGTTTGGTTTGGGAAAGCCCGGGGAGAAGTTGGAGCAAAGTCCCCTCTGGAGGAGCTGTCGCTCGGGGTGGGAAGCACCGAAATCAGCAGGAAAATTTGGGAATTTTGGGGAGATAAAAGCCAGAATCAGCCTCACTTCCAACCCTTCCCTCTCCCCCTTTTTCTTTTTTTCTTTTTTTTTTTTTTTCCCTTTACCATGCAGGTTCCCCAGGACTCAGCAATTCCCACAAAACCCCCAGAAAATAAAAAATAATAAATAAAATTCCGTGTTCTATTGTCCGGAACAGGATCCACATCCTTTTCCTACCCACTCACTGAACCTGGATCGATCCTAAAAACAGCAGCTCCTTCCTAAAAACACCGGGACAACCTCCCAAAAAACGGGGGACAGAGCAGGGAGGGACAACACCACCACAGAGCAGCAGCAGCTTAGGGGAAAAAAAAAATCAGAAATTCCAGCCAAGAACGTCAAATCCCTCGGGAAAAGAGCACAGCAGCCACTTATTGTTTTTCTTTTCTTTTTTTTGGGAATTCTGTCAGCCCGTTCCCCCTTTTTCCCCAGCTGGGAAAGCGCAGGATTCCAGGGATGTTTATCCGACACTAACTTCACGTTTCTCCTCCTGTTTTATCCGCACCTACCGAAAGCCCCGAGCCTTGGGGAGGGATTTTTGGGGTTTTTTTTTTTTGGAGCAGAGCTGGGGAAGAACGATGCCCCAGAGGGAGGAATTCACAGATTCACGTGCCCCTCCCGGACCACCCAGCTCCGGGAATACTCGGGATTTTGGGTGTGGGCTCCAGGGAACTCCCCACACCCGCTCCGCAGATAAGGAAAGAGCCTGGCCAGGAGATAAGAGGGGACGGCAGGAATTGGGGCAGGAATTTCCTCAGCACATCCCGGGATTTGTCCCAGTGCAAGGAGCCGGGGGTCAGGGTTTAAAGCCCGGATGGTTGATGGAATTTAGGCGTTTGGTTCAAAAAAAAACACAAAAAACCAATATATATATATATAACATAAAATATAAAATAGAAGATCTAAAAATAAATTAAATTAAATTAAAATAAAATAAATTTTAAAAATAAAATAAAATAAAATAAAATAAAATAAAATAAAATAAAATAAAATAAACCGCGGGGATGGCCGAGCCAGCAAAACCCCACACAATTCCAAGACTTCGGGAGAGCTGAGGAGGGCAAGGAGCCAAGAGCTGCTGCAGAGCTGCTGCACATCCCCAAGTCATTGCAGCGACGGGAGATTTGTCCCCGTCACTGCTGCCGGGGCCTTGGGACACCCCGAGCCCCATCCCAGAGCTTTTTTCTCTCTGCGAAGACACCACGAAATGCCACCAAAAAAAAAAAAAATTTACCCAGGACGGGCTGATGGGGCAGGGAAGGGGACAGGGAATTCCCTGGGAGAATTCCTGGATGGGAATTTTCTCCTGTTTTCGCTTTCACACGACTCCAAGGCTGGAATCACCTCCCAGCAGCACGTCCCGGCCCTTCCGTGCTCTTTCCAGGCCGGGAATGGGCAGGAGCAAAAATCCCAAAGTCCCGAGCGAGCAGCACAAACCTCAGGGAGAGGCAGGGAAGGGATTTCCCTTCCCAGCTGAAGGAATTCAGGAGGCGCTTCCCAAGAAGCCGCCAATGGAATGGGCAGCCCCATTCCAGTCCTGGCTGCTCCAGCTGGGGCTGGACTGCACCTTGCAGAGGCAGAGCTGCTGAGCAGGCAGCTTTTCCCATCCCAGCTTTTCCATCCCAGTTTTTCCTATCCCACCTTTTCCCATCCTAGCATTTCCTATCCTGCATTTCCTATCCCAGCTTTTCCCATCCCAGCTTTTCCTATTCCAGTTTTTCCATCTGTTTTCCCCATCCCACCTTTCCTCATCCCAGCTTTTCCTATCCCAGTTTCCGCATCCCACCTTTTCCTATCCCACCTTTCCCCATCCAAGTTTTCCCATCCCAGCATTCCCCACCCCAGCTCTGAGTTTTCCTATCTCACCTTTTCCTATCCCACCTTTTCCTACCCCAGCATTTTCCATCCCCAGCTTTTCCTACCCCACCTTTCCCCACCCTAGCTTTTCCTATCCCAGCATTCTCCTGTCCCAGCTTTTCCCATCCCACCTTTTCCTACCCCAGTTTTCCCCATCCCATCTTTCCCATCCCAGCTTTTCCCCTCCCATCTTTCCCGTCCCACCTTTCCCCATCCCAGCTTTTCCTATCCCACCTTTCCCCATCCCGGCTTTCCCCCATCCCAGCATTCCCCATCCCACACTCCTGCCCTTGCTGCTGCAGGATGATTTTTTCTTTTTCTTTTCTCACACCTCGCTGCGAGTCTGCAGCGAGGGAGAAATTTAAAAAAACAAACAAACAAACAAACAAAAAAATCCATTTCATCCCTCACCCGGCCGCTCCTTCCTCACCACCCAACACCTCCTGCGGCCACCTCGCCCCGGCCCCAGGTGGCCACGCATCCATCTGCGCCCTCCTCCAACCCTAATTTAATGAGCGGCAGCTCATTAATTCTCCGCGGAGCACCCAGGATGTGCCAGACGCTCGGGCAAACAGACGGTGCCGGCTCCTGGCAGCCCCCAGGGGCTGCGGGACCCTCGGAGGGCTGCAGATGGGTCGGGGGGCGCTAGGAGAGGGGCAGGGGGCTCCAGGATACTCCGGGGATACTCCGGGGATGCTCCAGAGCACCGCGGGGAAAGTTCAACCTTCCCCACCAAAACATCGCCCCCGGCCTTGCTCGGCAGGCAGAAATAAACGAGAATTTTTGGGGGGGTGGAAAAGAGGAAAAAAAAAGGGGAGAAGAAGAGAAAAAGAGGGGAGAAGAGGAAAAGGCGAGGGAAGAGGGAGATTCCTGTCCCGGGCAGGCAGAAAAAACAAGATTTTTGGGGTGGCAAAGAGGAAAAAGGGGAGAAGAGCGAGATTCCTGCCCCGGCAGGCAGGATTTTTGGGGTGGAAAAGAGGAGAAAAGGAGACAAGAGGAAAAAGCAAGGGAAGAGGGAGATTCCTGCCCCGGCAGGCAGAAAAAGCAGGATTTTTGAGGTGGAAAAGAGGAAAAAAGTGGAGAAGGCGAGGGAAGAGCGAGATTCCTGCCCCGGCAAGGGTTAAATCATCCGGCACGTTTTTCTGTCAAGCGGGCGGATGGGATTTCAGGTTGCTCGGGACTTCTCTCCTCTTAAGGGGGGAGGAGATTAAAAAAAAAACCCAAAAAACCAAAAAAAAAAAAAAAAAAAAAAACCAACAACAACAAAAAACCTCCAACAAAACCCCCGAGCCCGAGGGCAGGTTGGTGGTTAAACAATAGCTCGGCTCGGCCGCAGGAACTCGAGATGCTGCTCAAGTGACCGGCGAGCCGAGGCTGGAGGCACCGGAGCCTTCCCCGGGCACCTTCCCGGCAGCCCGGGCACGGAAAGTTGGGAACGGCGGCTCCGCACCGCGCCGAAAGCAAAGAGGGAAATGCCCATAAAAAGCAAAACCTCTGGAGATCCCCCCCCCCCTCACCCTCCCCTGCTTCTCTCTCTCTCTCTCCGCCTTCCTCTGCTCGGCCACAGCTGCGGGAGCCTCTCCGCAGCTTAAAAATCAGATTCCACCCCAAACCCCCCCCCCCCCAAAAAAAAAAACAACCGCGAAAAGTTCCCTTCACCTCAACTCCCCCCTCCCCCCGGGCGGTTTTTACCTTGCAGGAGTAGGTGTGGTGCACCGGGTCCACGTTCATGATCTCCTCCACCGTGCCCGTGAGCACCACGTTGGCCTCCTCCTCCCTGCGCTCCAGCTCCCGCTCGGGGCAGCTGGCCCATCCCCAGCCCAGCAGCGCCGTGCCCAAAAGCAGCAGAGCCAGCAGCTCCCGGCCGCCGCCGGCCGCCCGAGGTGTCCCCATGGGTGCCGGTGGCCTCGGTGTGACCGTGCCGCTGGTGTCGCCCCCGCCTCAGCCCGGAGCCGAGAGCCGAGACAAAGCGGCGGCTCCCGGCTGGCGAAAAAGGCAGCGCTTGGCGCAGCCCGAAAGGGCCACTTTTGTTTCCAGGAGGTGAAAAGGAGGAAAGAAAGAGAGGAGGGAGGGAGGGAGCGAGGGGAGGGGAGAAGGAGGAAAATCCCAGGAGGAGGAGGAGGAGGAGGAGGAGGAGGAGGAGATCTGGCTCTCCGGAGCCGCCGAGAAGCGCCCGGCGCTGCCTTTGCCGCGGCCCTGGAAGAAAAGCGCGCAGATTTGCATGCGAATCTGAATTGCTGATAAGGAAAGGAGCGGGGGGTTCGGGGGAGGGAGGGAGGGAGAAAAGGGAAGGGAGGAAGGCAAACCCGCCCGCCCGCCCGCCCGCCCTGCTGGCAGCGCTCGGTGCGAACGCCGCCCCCAGGAAAAAAAAAAAAAAAAGAAAAAAAAAAAAAAAAGGGAGCTCGCCTCAGTTAATGGATAATCAGCGCCGCAAACGTGAGGAGACTTTTAAAGGTGTAGGGACCGCAGCCGGGCCCGCCACCCCCTCAGCGGGAGTGGCAGCTGTCCCCAACCCTGTCCCCAGCGCTGTCCCGGGGTGTGCCTCACTCCGTCCCCGCACCCCCGAGGTGCGCAAAGGGAGGGTTTGTCCCTCCCTGTCACCCCCTACTCTGAGTGGCAGCTGTCCCCAGCCCTGTCCCCTCTCCATCCCGCACCCCCGAGGTGCTCAAAGAGGGGTGACACCCCAATATTTCCCCCCTGTCACCCCCAGCCTGTCCCCAGCCCTGTCCCCTCTCCACCCCGCACCCCCGAGGTGCTCAAAGAGGGGGTGACACCCCAATATTTCCCCTCTGTCACCCCCAGCCTGTCCCCAGCCCTGTCCCCTCTCCATCCCGCACCCCCGAGGTGCTCAAAGAGGGGTGACACCCCAATATTTCCCCTCTGTCACCCCCAGCCTGTCCCCAGCCCTGTCCCCTCTCCACCCCGCACCCCCGAGGTGCTCAAAGAGGGGTGACACCCCAATATTTCAGTCCCTGTCACCCCCCCAGCCCTGTCCCTGCTCCACCCCGCACCCCCGAGGTGCTCAAAGAGGGGTGACACCCCAATATTTCCCCTCCTGTCACCCCCAGTCCCCCCCGGGGCTGACACCGAGGATTCTCCCGGGTTTTCCCGACAGGGAAACTGAGGCAGGGCCGGTCCTGCTCCTCGGGGACCCCACGGGGTCCGGGGGGGACACCATGGGTTGGAAAAGAACATTAAAATGCTCCAGCCCCGCCCGGCCAGGGACATTTTCCCCATCGCAGGAATTCCCTGGGACACTCCCGGGGGAATTCGGGTCTGTGGTGACCCCGTGGCCCGGCTCCCCTCGGGGGCTGCGGGACGATTTCCCCCACATGTCCCCAGCAATTAGGGCAGATGGGAAAAAATGGGAAAAGTTAAGTGGCCACCGGGGGAGGGATGTCGTTCCCGCCCTCCATAAATCAGCCGGTCCCCAGAGGCGCTTTACGAGGCATTTTCACTTGATGGCCCTAAAAAAGCCCTAAAAAGACCCTAAAAAGCCCCTAAAAAGCCCCTAAAAAGCCCCCGTGTGTGACCCAAGTCAAGCTCCTGATCCCAGGGTGAAGTTTAACCACCTGCCAGCAGAGGATGTGACACATGAGACGCCCTCCTGCCCTTCCCTGAGTTCCCAAATAATTCCTTCCCTAAATCCCGTGCTGTTAGTCCCCTGTGGGGTCACGCTCCTTTTCCTCTCCCTTCTCTGGTTTATTTAATATCTAGAAATAAATGAATCTTGCTGAGTGCTCCGAGGTTCGTCCCTGAAGAGGGTGGAGCACAGAGATCCCGTAAATCTGCCTGGAAATGTCGCAGATTTGCAGGGAAAGGCAGCCTGGACGTTCTCTGTCCTAATCCGAGAATTTCCACCGTCACTCGGGGCTCTTCTTGTAACCCCACGGCTTCTCCCAGGGTTCCTTCCACTCAAAAATTCCCCTCAAGGTGTTCCAGGATGAAGTGACCTGAAGAAAATTCTCATTTTCTCACCGAAAAACTTCCCCAAAAAACCTGGATTTTTGAGTGAGGCGCACTGGGAAACCTCCATCCCTCACAAGCCAAGACCTCCCATCCCAGGGCTCTTTCCACTCAAAAATTCCCCTCAAGAAGTTCCAGGATGAAGCCACCTGAAGAAAATCCACATAATCCAATTTTTTTAACCTAAAACGTCCCCAAAACCTCTGGATTTTTTGGGTGAGGGGCATAAGGAAACCCCATCCCTCAAAGCCAAGCCCAGGGCTCACATCCCAGAGCTCTTTCCACTCCAAACTTCCCCTCAAAAAGTTCCAGATGAAGCCACCCGAGGAAAATCCACATCATCCAATTTTCTTACCAAAAAAACCTCCCCAAAATCCTGAATTTTTTGGGTGAGGGGCACTTGGAAGTCTCAAAAGCCAAGGCCAGGCCTCACAAACCTTCACACATTTCTCCATTTCTGTTGTCGTTACAAACTCCAGCAACCAGCTAAAAAAAATATTTCAGTGCCCTGATTTTTTTTTTAATTTTTTTCTTATCCTGCCGTTTTAATAATTAATTTTTATTGTATTTCTCGAGCACTGCTTGGAGTGGAAATCCCAGGAACCAGCTGGGAATCCCCTGCTCCAGAGCCTCGTACGAGGGGGAGGAATTATTTCTGTATTTCTGTATTAATAAATCATTAAATATCTATTTATTTATGTGTTTATTTCTGGCGGATTTTGACCATTTTTCTGGGTTTGGAGTCGTTTTCTTTCAGCCCCACCCCTCCCATCTGCTTTCGGAGCTGAGGGTGTGAGGAGAAAAATGGGTTTCACACCTTTTTTTTTTTTTCTCCCTTTTTTTTTGATTTTTTTTTTTTTTGCCCCAATCTGGCGGGATTTGAGTGGAATTACTTGAGCCTCGAGGGGTTTTTGTTTTTGGTTTTTTTTGGTGGAGGTTTCATGGGATTCAGAAGGATTTTCCAAAAAGGGCAGGGAAAGAAGGACAATCGCCTTTTTAGGGCCACTGAGGGAATTGCTGAACCTCCAGCTGATAAAAGGAGAAACGGGGGGAAAAAAATAAAAAAAATAAAAATAAAAAAAAGAGACAAATTCTTTGGCAAATAAAAAACCAAATAAACAGCAGCTCCCAAAAACACAGAGAGCAACCGGAGGGTTTGTCCCCAGGATCTTCCTCGTGAACCTGGAGCTCAGGAAAACTTCGAAACGAGTTTTGGAGGTGCCTCAGTCTCCTGCCTGCCCCTGGAAAATCCAAATATTTTGGGAAAACTGCCGGGAATTGAGGCAGGGTTGGCTTCTGTGTGATTTGGGGGTGGGAATTCCGAGGGTTTCGTTTTTTTTGGAGGGAGTGAGGGCTGAGTGGAGAGGGGAGAAGGAGAGAAAAGGGAAAAGGGAAAAGGGAGAAGGGAGAAGGGAAAAGGGAGAAGGGAGAAGGGAGAAGGGAAAAGGGAAAAGGGAAAAGGGAAAAGGGAAAAGGGAAAAGGGAAAAGGGAAAAGGGAAAAGGGAAAAGGGAAAAGGGAAAAGGGAAAAGGGAAAAGGGAAAAGGGAAAAGGGAAAAGGGAAAAGGGAAAAGGGAAAAGGGAAAAGGGAAAAGGGAAGGGCCTGGCCCTGCCCAGGTGTCAGGGCAGGAATGCCTCAGGCTTCCGAGGCAAATATTTGCCTTGAAAGCAAATAAAAGGTGAGGAAAACCCAGCCCCGGGGCTGACAGCAGTGTCCCCATCCCTGATTCCCAGTGTCCCCATCCCTGATTTCCACCATCCCCATCCCTGATTTCCGTCACCTCCACCCCTTCTTCCTTCCCTGCTCCGTCTCTATAAGCTCCGGAACGTTTTAATGTGATTTTTATTCTTTTTTCTCGCCCTTCCCCTGGTTCCCTTTCAAGTTTAATCCCTCTCGGTGTTTCCTGTCACTGCCAAATCCCTTTTTTTTGTTGTTTTTTGTGCTGTTAGAAACCTTCTGGATGTCGCTCCAGCTGGAACCAGCCTCCTCCGGGATGCTCCTGGATAATGAGTCCCAAATTAGTAGATCTGTTAATTAAGAGCGGGGCTGAGGGCGTTCAGGGGTTTCGCCCCACTTGTCTCTCTGCTGTGCTGGGGGATAGGAAAACTTGGGCCTTTCCCAAAAAAAAAAAAAAACCCACCAAAAAACCCAAAAAACTCACAGGGATCTGTCGCATCCTGGAGAAAAAATAAAAATTAATAAAAATTGAGGATTCGGCGTTTTCCTCCCCAAATCTGGCTGAACTGGGTTAAAACCTGGGTTAAAAATTCCCAGCTGATCCCCTGGAATGGCAGAGCTGGAGCTGCTGGGATCCAGGCTTTGCTCCGCAGGCAGGAAAAGCAGGAATTTGTGCTGAACGTGCCCGAATTCCCAGGAGAAAATCCCAGACCCCAAACCATTCTGAGCTCTGATGACAGGCCGGGAGGAATTCGGCCTGGGATGGGATGGGATGGGATGGGATGGGATGGGATGGGATGGGATGGGATGGGATGGGATGAAGGACTGGGGTCACCCAGGGATTTCCTTTTGGGATTTTTGGCCCCAAATCCTGAGGATCAGGGCCCTCCCCACACACCCCTACAGGTGTTTTAGGGCCGGGTTTATCCAGCAGGGTTTAACTTAACCCCAGCTCAGGGCCAAAAGCGCCCAGTGATCCACGAGGATTCTTTGAACCGCAATAAAAACGGGGGGAAAAGGGAAAAAAAAAAAGAAAAAAAAGTCGGAAGGAAAATTCAGCGTGAGCTTGAGGGCAAAGGATTCCCCCAGGATCAAATCCCACCCTCAAAAAAAAACCGCCCTGAGGGGGGGGAGCTGCTGGAATTCCTCCTGCTGGAATTCTGTGTGGGCACAGGAGCCTCCCTAACGCGGATTGATGGCCTCGACCTGCTCCCCTCGCCCCTGGTAGCCTTTTTTTCCCCCCCCTCTCCCAGAAATCCCCAAGCTTAAGTGGATTTTCCTTGGACTTCCAGGAGAAAATGTCTCCATCCATCCCTCCATCCCTCCATCCATCCCTCCCTCCATCCCTCCATCCATCCCTCCCTCCATCCCTCCATCCCTCCATCCCTCCATCCCTCCATCCCTCCATCCCTCCCCCTCCATCCCTCCATCCCTCCCCCTCCATCCCCTGACAAGCAGCAGCGGAGGGAATAACGTTCCCACCTAATTCCTCCCCTCCCCCGGGTTGATTAAGACCGCGCCAGGATTAATTGGGGGGAGAGTAAAAACGCTTCTCCCGGGGCCATCAATCTTCCCTCACCTCGTCACCCGGCTAATAAGTGGGAAATCAAAAATTCCCCCTCCTTGGCTGCCTCGTGCCGGCAAATGGATTTCTGGGCTGCAGTGCCGGGAATCCTTAAGAGGCGTTTTGGGAGACAAATGGGATTAGCCGGGCAGGGAAAGTGCAGCCGCAGCGGTTTTCTGCCTTTCCCAGCGACGGGAGAATCCAGCTCTGCCAGGGGAAGAGGGAGGGCCCTGGGGTGGCGATGGGGGGCAGGATTTGGGGTGGGAATCCTGGATCCCATCCTCAGCGGGGCTGGGGGATATTTGGAAGGGAAGAGGTGAAGCTTTTCCTGGTTTAAATTCCAGAGGGATTCCTGTGTTCAGTGTAATGGGCGCTGGGAATTTTGTCCAGATAGAGTTGGACATCCCCAGTCTCTCCTCTCATCCCACCACAGAATTCCCAGGATTTGGTGTGGAGGCCAAGGGTGCAGAGGTGAAGAATATTTGGAATCAAACACTCCCAAAACCTTTCCTGCTTTAAATTCCAGGATTCCCTGGCTCATCCCAGTGTGTTCCCAGCTGCTTGGGTTTGGATTTCCCAGCTGGCCACGCCGTGCCGAAGGACATTTGGGGGACGTCACCAGCTCTGGGACGCCAAATTCGGCTCAAATCTGTCCCAGGGGGCTGAGAACCCGGCCCTGTCCTTCCATGGAATCCTGCCCGGGGAGAAACGGGGAATCCTGGAACGGTTTTGGGTGGGAAGGGGAACTAAAAGCTGCTCCCATCCCACCCTTGGCATTCCAGGGACAATTCCCACTCTCCCAGGTCGCTCCAGGGGTGAATCCCCAGCTCCTCCTGGCAAACCCCATTTATTCCCTTCTGCCACCAACCCTTCAAAACCGCGGGAATCTGGGAATTCCCAGAGCCCCAGTGACATTCCCGGGGCTCTGGGGGGATCCCAGCGGATGCTGGGGTGCCCAGGGGTGTGAGGAAGGGTGGGCACAACCATCCCCTGGCACTGCCCAATCCCACAAAACCTCCCCCCCCCAAAAAAAAAAACCCTCCCCGATGGAAAACACGAAGCAGAACTTTAAACCTGAAAGAGAAGACATTGAGATTCAGAGCACACAGGGATCCAGCTTTTCCCTTTCTCCTTCTTCTTTTTTTTTATCTTTTCGGAGGCTTGAAGGAGCCAAGGTTTTCCCAGTCCCTCCGAGGGCCCTTGGCAACCCCTGGGAAGTTGCTGGAGCCTCTCTCAGAAGGGCTGGAATGCCCAGGGGTGGGCACAGAGGGGACCCAGCCCTCCCAAATCGTGGTTTCACACTCCCAAACCTCATTTCTTCCTCCAGAGCAGGATTTATTGGCCCGGGCTCTCCAGGAGATCGAGGCTTTTGTGTGGGATTTCATCCCAAAGCCTTCCTGCAGCTGCTGCGTGGGCAAAAAAAAAAGGAGAAAAAAAAAATAAAGAGAAGGAGGGAGGGGGGAAAAAAAGAATAAAAAAGACATTGAAAGTGAGAGCTTTGAGAAGATTTCTGCTCTCCGGACTCGGTTCGTGAGTCACACACCGGGGAATGAGCAGGGGATGTTTCATCCCGCCGGGAGGACCCGAACGTGCCCCGGGCTGGGCTCGGCGCTCGGCATTCCGCACACACGCACACACACACCGGGACGGGGCAGCGCGTTAACCGCTTCCTGCCCGCCCCTCCCTCCGGGCGGCTGCCCCCGCCGGGGGCGCTGACCTGCTTTCCTCGATTTTCCTCGATTTTCCTCGATTTTCCTCTGTTTTCTCCTCTGATTTTCCTTTTTTTCTCTGTTTTTCCTCTATTTTCCTCTAATTTTTCCTCTATTTTCCCTCTATTTTCCCTCTAATTTTTCCTCTATTTTCCCTCTATTTTCCCTCCATTTTCCCCCTCCATTTTCCCCCTATTTCCCCTCTATTTTCCTCAATTTCTCCTCTATTTTTCCCCTTTTCCCCCCTATTTTCCTCTATTTTCCCTCTATTTCCCTGTATTTCCCCCCTGTTTTCCTCTATTTTCCCTTTATTTTCCCTCTCTTTTCCCCTCATTGCAGGGCAGTGGGACTGGATGACCTTTAAAGGTCCCTTCCATCCCAGACCCATTCCATGATCCCCTGATCCTTTCCCCATTCCCAAACTCCTTTGCCGGGGTGTGGAAGAGAATTTCCCTCCAGCAGCTGCCCCCCAAGGGAAGCCCCCCTGACCTGTTTTACACCACAACACAGACCCCGAGATTCTGAAAGCTCAAAAATCACTAAAAAATGACCTTTTTTTTTTTTTTTTATTGTTGGGATGTGTGTCCCTTTTATCCCATTTCACACAGACCAGTGTGATGGGGGACACAAAGGCAAAACCTCTTCACTCACATCGGTCGGAGCAGAGGGACGGCAAGGAGAAATCCCTCCCAGGGAAAAGGAAATCAGTAACACAGTACAATTTACAAAAATATCTCTCCTATTCGCAGAAAATCCCCTGAAAAAAAAAAAAATTCAGAAAAACCAAAACCACCTCAGGCACGGAAGCAGAGCTACCAAACTGTGGGGACCCAAACCTGCCCTAAATCCTCACCCGAGCTAAAATCTCAGCCGGGCACACCCCCCCAGTGCCACCGAGGCCGCGGAGTTTGCTGCAGGGAGCGGGAGAGGAGCCAAGGAAGCTCCGGATCCCGCCGGAGCCGCTCCGGAGCTGCCGGGGCAGCGCATCCTGGCACAGCCTCCCAATTATCCAAAGTGCTCTGCAGCCTCATCCATTAGGGCTGCTCTGACTCAGCCACTCCAGACCGGCTCTTCTCCTCTGGAAGGGGGAGCAGGCAGCGGGGGAGAGGAGAGGGTGAGGGGGGAAAAGCTGAACCCGCCAGGAACAACCCGAATTTCCCAGCCCCAGGCAGGCTGGGCTCGGGTTTAGCAGCAAAAATGGGGCTGGGAATGTTTTGGGGTGGGCAGGGATGGGAATTCCGGGGGGGACAGAAGTTTTTCTCCTTTTGTCCAGCTGGGAAAAGGGGGACAGACAGTGGGGGAAAAGAGAGGGTGAAGGGGAAAAGAGAGGGGGAAGGGGAAAAGCTGAACCCGCCAGGAACAACCCGAATTTCCCAGCCCCAGGCAGGCTGGGCTCGGGTTTAGCAGCAAAAGCCAGGCCGGGAATGTTTTGGGGTGGGCAGGGGTGGGAATTCCGGGGGGACAGAGGCTGTCCCTGTCCCCGGGTGCCACCCCGAGTGTCCACATCCCCCCGAGGGGCTCCCTGAGCCCCTCTGCCCCCGGCTCAGCTGCAAACCGCGCTCCTGCTCTGTCCCCGCAGCCATCAAAGTGCTCTTTGTTGAGGCAGGAGCTGGAAAACAGCTGCCGAGGGCTTGTCCAGACACAAAATCCCGGCTGCAGAGCCGGCCCGGGAGCCGAGCCGCTCCTCGGCCTCCGTGTGTCCCCTCGGCCCGGGCGGTGACAGAGGCACCATTCACTGCCTGGGCTTGGGGACACTGCCTGGGCTTGGGGACACTGCCCCAGGGTTGGGGACACTGCCCGGGCTTGGGGACACTGGGACACTGCCCCGGGGTTGGGGACACCGGGACACTGCCTGGGCTTGGGGACACTGCCCGGGCTTGGGGACACTGGGACACTGCCCCGGGGTTGGGGACACTGGGGCACTGCCTGGGCTTGGGGACACTGCCCGGGGTTGGGGACACTGGGACACTGCCTGGGCTTGGGGACACTGACCAGGCTTGGGGACACTGGGACACTGCCCAGGCTTGGGGACACTGGGACACTGCCCAGGGTTGGGGACACTGGGACACTGCCCGGGCTTGGGGACACTGGGACACTGCCCGGGCTTGGGGACACTGCCTGGGCTTGGGGACACTGCCCGGGCTTGGGGACACTGGGACACTGCCTGGGCTTGGGGACACTGCCCGGGCTTGGGGACACTGGGACACTGCCCCGGGCTTGGGGACACTGCCCGGGCTTGGGGACACTGGGACACTGCCCCGGGCTTGGGGACACTGGGGCACTGCCTGGGCTTGGGGACACTGCCCGGGCTTGGGGACACTGGGACACTGCCTGGGCTTGGGGACACTGCCCGGGCTTGGGGACACTGCCCGGGGGCATCACGGCGGGATTTGGGCGGGGGAGGCTCTGGAGGCAGAGCCGGGGGTGGAGGAGTCGATCGCAGCGCTGCTCCCACCCCAAGGAAGGATTTCCCGGCTGGATTTTCTCCCCATTCCGGGGCTACAAGCGCTTTAGGTGAGCGGGGGGGAGGCGCTGGAGCAGATTTCCTCGATGAACCGACCCTGTCCCATCCCTGGGAGTGTCCAGGGACAGCCTGGGATGCTGGGACCGGGATCATTCCGCCCGCGGGAACGGGATGATTTTCAAAGCCCCTTCTCCACCCCCAAACCACTTCGGGAACAGGATCCTCGTCCCGCAGAGCTGTCGGACCTGGGAGTGACCCCGTCCCGTTCACAGCACGGCCTAAAAGGGGCGAAAAAACCAGGAAAATATTCCAAAAAAAAAATGGGAGAGGCACAAGTTCGAATCCAGAGGTTTTGACGGGGAGGAGGAAAGGGAAGGAAATCCAGCTCAAATCAAAGCTCAGCCGGACACCAGAGCCTTGCCCAGGGCTTGCTCCGGGTCCAGTCAGGCAGGATTTGCCGCCAGCAGCTCCCTCTCTCTCCCGGCCTGATAACCGAGCCCAAATCCCCCGCTGGAATCCAGGAGCGCCCCGGGAATCTCCACGGGAAAGGGGCCGGCGGCTCCCGCTGCTGCCGGCCCCGAGCTCAGCCTGGGAAAGGCGGGCAGGGCACAAACATTAATTCCATTTCTGCTTTTTGCAGCCGGCGCGGCCAAACCAGGCGGGCTGGTGCTGGGCCCTGCGCAGGAACCTTCACAGAAACCACCGCCTCCCCCGGCCAGCCTGCTCCAGCCCGCACAAAAACCAGTTCAAAGCCGGCGTGATCCCTCCTGTACTGGTTTTCTGCCCCCTGTACTGGTTTTCTGCCCCCCTGTACTGGTTTACTCCCTCCTGTACTGGTTTACTCCCTCCTGTACTGGTTTTCTCCCTCCTGTACTGGTTTTCTCCCCCCTGTACTGGTTTTCTCCCTCCTGTACTGGTTTTCTCCCCCCTGTACTGGTTTTCTCCTCCCCGTACTGGTTTTCTCCCTCCTGTACTGGTTTTCTCCCTCCTGTACTGGTTTTCTCCCCCCTGTACTGGTTTTCTCCCTCCTGTACTGGTTTTCTCCCTCCTGTACTGGTTTTCTCCCTCCTGTACTGGTTTTCTCCCTCCTGTACTGGTTTTCTCCCCCCTGTACTGGTTTTTTCCCTCCTGTACTGGGTTTCTCCTCCCTGTACTGGGTTTCTCCCTCCTGTACTGGTTTTCTCCCTCCTGTACTGGGTTTCTCCTCCCTGTACTGGGTTTCTCCCTCCTGTACTGGTTTTCTCCCTCCTGTACTGGTTTTCTCCTCCCTGTACTGGTTTTCTCCCCCCTGTACTGGTTTTCTCCCTCCTGTACTGGTTTTTTCCCTCCTGTACTGGGTTTCTCCTCCCTGTACTGGGTTTCTCCCCCCTGTACTGGTTTTCTCCTCCCTGTACTGGTTTTCTTCCCCCTGTACTGGTTTTCTCCCTCCTGTACTGGTTTTCTCCCAGTTTGGCTGGTCCAGGCCGTGGCAGCAGCGTCTCTGCCCTTCTCCCAAAATTCTGCCAAAGCCAAGGAGATGCCCCAGAGTGGATCGAATCCTGCAGCTGGGCCTGGATTTGGGATCAGGAGGGATCGAATGTGATGTGCCAGAGGGATCTGAGGGATGTGAGCGGTGAGGCCCCAGGCCAGGGAGGGAAAGGGAACATCCCTTTGGATATATCCTCACCCCTCTGGAATATCCCCAATTCTCTGGAATATCCCCCACCCTCCCCTGAGTTGTTTTCATGGAATCAGGAATACGCCATGGCATTTTTGGGAAACCTCTTCAGTGCCATCAGCTGACCCCGTCGTCCTCAGGACCTTCCCCTTCCTCCAGCCCTGACCCCTGAGATCCATTTTTCCCTTCCCAGAAATCCCAATTTAAGTGGATTTTCCCTGTGCCCACTTCCAGGAGGAATGTGTCTGTATCCACCTCCCAACTACAGGGAAACGTTCCCGCCTAATTAATCCCGTCTAATTAATCCTGCCTAATTCCTCACCCGGCCGAGGGTGTGTCCCTGTCCCCTCCATCCTTTTTCCCATCCTTTTTTTTCCCCCTTTTCCCCGCAGCGCTGGAAGCGGCCCAAGGGCTGGAGGAGCCAGAGAGAGCCGGGCAGGGAACGTTCAATTAAAGCCCAGCCCAGGAGAACGTTCTTTAATTAAGGATCAGCTGAGCCAGGAGATTTCATGGAGCCAAAGTGGAGGGCTGGCCGGAATTCCTGGCTCAGCAGCAGCACAGAGTGGGATGGAATCCCAGAAAAGGTCGGGATGAGAGTGGGGAACAGGCGGGATGGGAGTGGGGGTGGCTCACAGGGATTGGGGAGCTGAGGGATCCCGCAGGGCGGCGGGAAATTTGGGGGCTGGGATGAGGGATGGAGGTGTTGGAACACGGGGAATTTGGGAGAGGGGGAGGAATGAGGAGGGTGAGACCAGACAACCCTGCTCTGGAATATCCTCACCCTTCTGGAATATCCCCCCAATCCTCTGGAATATCCCAAAACTTCTGGAATATCCTCACCCTTCTGGAATATCCCCCCAGACCTCTGGAATATCCACACCCCTCTGGGATATCCCAAATCCTCTGGAATATCCTCACCCCTCTGGAGTATCCCCATCCCTCCCTGCTCTCTGCTCCTGGCTCGGGCACTGTCCAGGGAAGTCCTCCCTCCTTCCCAGAGGGAATTCCCTGGCACTCGGAGGGGTGACTGCCCTGCTTCCCAGGGATTCATGGATTTCATGGAATCCATGGGAAAGCTTGGGAAGGAGCGCGGTGGATCTGGGATCTGCTCCAAGCTCCCTGCAGGACATTGAGCCCGGATCCTCCAGGAATTGTGCCATGAGAGATCCCTGCCCATGGAATGGGATGGGATTGGAGGGATGGGATTGGATGGAATACGATGGGATTGAAGGCCCTTTCCACCCCAAACCACCCTGGAGTGGAAATTCCCTGCCCATGGAATGGGATGGGATTGGAGGTCCCTCCCAACCCAAACCATCCCGGAATTCCGATCTCTTTTCCCATGGATTTGCTGGCACCTCCACATTTCTCTGCTCCCCACCCTTCAGTGCCGAATTAATCCTTTGCGGAAATCGGGCAGGAGGTAAAATCCAAAAATCCCAACAGAAACTCCAGGGAAGTTTCTTACCAATCCCTCCCTTCCTGGCAAGAAGCAGCGAGGAAAAGTCGGGAAGGAGCCGGGGCAGGAACCAGCCGGGAACTGGGAGAAACATCCAAATTTCTCTGGAATTTCCCCTTCCCGGCCTTTCCCCGGCGCCGCGGCCGCAAAGGCGAGGGGAAAGTGGCCTCTCGTGGATGGAAACGGCGCTGCAGCTCCACCAAAAATCCCCTGAAATTCCGTTCAAATGTTCAAAAAAAAGAGTGGTTTTTCCGATCGAAAAGAGTGGTCTTCCGTTTAAAAAGAGTGTTTTTCCTGATTAAAAATAGTAATTTTTTTTTCTGAAGGAGAACCAAGGTCTTCGAATAATTATTGGGCGGCAAAGAAAAAAAATAGTAGGAAAGAATCATCCACCCAAATTCCCGATACCGGAGGAGAAATATTCGGAATCACCGTTTCAAATGTGGTTTTCTTTCACGTACCAGCCAAAAAGGCTTTGGAGGGGACCTAAAAATCACTTTTTTTTTAAACTTAGATCATGGTATTCTGGTCTTCAGTGCGCAATAATAAATTATTGAGAAGGTTTTTCAGTGCTGTGAGGGAATAATTCTCATTCATTGGATAGCCCTGGTGTTCTGCAGTGAGGGGGACCTCAAAATTACCTTTTTTAAAATTTCGATTATATTATTCTGGTCTAGATTTTGGTATTCTGGTCTCCAGTGTGTAATAATAACTCACTGAGAAGATTTTTCGGCGGTGTGAGGGAATAATCCTCATTCACGGGGCACCTCTGCTGTTCTGCAGTGAGGGGAACCTCAAAGTTACCTTTTTTTAAACTTAGATTTGGGTATTCTGGTCTAGATTTTGGTATTCTGGTCTAGATCTTGGTATTCTGGTCTAGATCTTGGTATTCTGGTCTAGATTTTGGTATTCTGGTCTAGATCTTGGTATTCTGGTCTTCAGTGTGTAATAATACGCGGCAGGCCTGGGTTGGGATTTAATTGGGATTTATCCCCACCCCTCCCATCCAAACCATTCCAGGATTCTGTCACTCAGCTTTCTCAGGGCTCGGCTGCCCCCCGCATCCCGGTCCAGCCCCGATCCCAGTCCGGACGTCCCGAGCACCCGGAGCCGAGGGGGGATCCCATAAATCCCAAATCCCCGAGGATCCATCCCGGGAAGGGGCCGGCAGAGGGCACGAGCGGCCCGCGGAGGGACGGGCGGTGACACCGCGGGACTGTCCCCAATCCCCTTTCCCGGGGCATCCCCACCCCGCCGTGGATCCGCGGGTTGTTCCTTGACCCCCGCCGGGATAAAAGAGGAGGAAAAGGGAATTGTTTTGCTGCCTGGGAGCGCGCGGAGCTGCAGGTTTGGGTCACCTCCGGCTGCGGCGTTGTGGGAACTTCAGCCAGGGACAGGACAGAGCGTCCCTCTGGAATATTCCCAATCCTCTGGAATATCCCCCCACTCATCTGGAATATCCCAAATCCTCTGGAATATCCCCACCCCGCTGGAATATCCCCATCCCGCTGGAATATTCCCAATCCTCTGGAATATCCTTATCCCTCTGGAATATCCCCACTTCTCTGGAATACCCTCAGTTACAGCTACAAGACATTTCTCCTGTTGACAGAAAACTCCCTGTGAGAAGAATTTCAGAAAACCAAAACACCTCAGGCACGGGGCCAGGGCTACACTGGTTTATACTTTTATACTATTTTATACTTTTATACTATTTTATATTTTTATACTATTTTATACTTTTATACTATTTTATACCATTTTATACTATTTTATACCGTTATATCCTTTTTATACCGTTTCACACAGACCAATCCGATCGGTGGCACAAAGGCAAAACCTCCTCACCTGGAGGCCCGGGATGAATCCCAGGGGAGCGGGAAAAGCCGGAGCAGCTCCTCCGGCGGCTCATCCCATTCCCACACTTCCCTCATCCATCTTTTTTTTTTTTTTTTAATCCCGCTTTTCACGGGATTAAACGAGAATAAATTATGCAGAGCCCGCCCCTCGCTGCCCGCCCTCCCCTACCCGGTGTGGGCGCTAATTAGCATCGTTAATGAGGCGGTGACAATCAGAGCTGTCAGCGGCTGCTCAAGCGTCCCCAAGGGGGCTTTTGTCCCCAACTCGGGTCCCCCTTTTGTGGTGGCAGGAATGGGAGAAGGGGAGGCTCTGATTTTTCGCCCGGCGCCACCAAAATGCCACCAAAGTGCCACCAAAGTGTCACCGAAGTGCCACCAAGGTCCCACCAAAAGTACCAGCAAAATGCCACCCAAAGTGCCACCAAAATTGCTACCCAAAGTGCCACCGAAGTGTCACCAAAAATGCCACCAAAAGTGCCACCAAAATTGCTACCAAAAGTGCCACTGAAGTGCCACAAAAATTGACACCGAAACTGCCACTGACGTGCCACCAAAAGTGCCACTGACGTGCCACCAAGGTGCCACCAAAATTGCTACCAAAAGTGCCAAAGTGTCACCAAAATGCCACCAAAATTGCCACCAAAAGTACCAGCAAAATGCCGCCAAAACCGCCACCCAAGTGCCACCCAAGTGCCACCAACACCCTTCCCCGCGCCCTCGGCTTTCCCCGCTGGCTCCCATCCCGATTTTTCCCGCGGAAGTGAGCCGGGCCGGGGTCCACCCAAGGCGGCGGCCCCGCGGGCTGCCCGGTGGCCGCGCGGGTGGCACCGCGTCCCCAGGGCGGCCCCTAACGAGCGGCGCGGCGCCGGGAGCGGATGTGTTCGAGGTTTCTGGTTCAGCGGAGGGAAAAATCCCCTCAAAGGGAGGTGGACAAACATTGCGGGAAAGCCGGCGGCCCCGCGGGGCCTGCCGAGGGCGCGGGGCCAGGAGGAGAATTCCCGGGCCAGGGTCTCATTCCGGCGGCGGCAACGGGAAACTTTTAATTGAGGGGCTCCTCATTCAAAACCCCCCGCCGTCGTTCAGAGCCCCGAGGGGAAGCGGGGGGGGGAGTTTTCGGTGCTGTGGATTTTCCGAGGTGGAAGAGGAGAGAGGAGGAAAAGGAAAAAAAATAATAATTTTTTTTTAGATTTTAAAAATGTTAAAATTAAAAAAAAATAAATAAAAAGAAATAAAAATAAATAACATATAATTTTTAAATGAATAAAAATTAAAATAAATTACATAAATAAAATTAATATAATAAATTAATTAATTAAATAAAATAAAATAGAGAAAGAAAAGAAAGGAAAAGAAAGGAAAAGAAAGGAAAAAGAAAAGAAAAGAAAAGAAAAGAAAAGAAAAGAAAAGAAAAGAAAAGAAAAGAAAAGAAAAGAAAAGAAAAGAAAAGAAAAGAAAAGAAAAGAAAAGAAAAGAAAAGAAAAGAAAAGAAAAGAAAAGAAAAGAAAAGAAAAGAGAGAAAAGAGAAGAAAAGAGAAAAGAAAAGAAAAATCATTAATAAAATTAATAAAATGAAATCCCCCTCTTGTTTCCCGCTCTGGGAGCTTGATTGGTGAAGGGGTTTAATCCTGCCAGAAGGGAAAAGCGATTTTTTTCCCCATTTTTTTTTTAATATTCATTTCTCAAGTTAATCTTTCCCTTTGGGAAACACGGAGTTTTCCCCTCACTCTTCTTTTCCCGAGAGATCCCCTTGGCCAACACGGAATTTTTTCCCTCTCTGCTCCTTCCCGAGGCATCCCCTCCATCACCCTCTCCATGACCTCCTTCCCTCTCCCTCCTCCCCAAGTTAAACCCGAGTTAAACCCGAGCTTTTCTGAGTCCTCAATCCCACAAAAGGCCGGGCTTTGGGGCTGGGGAGGGGGACATCTCCTCGGCCTCATCCAGAGGGAGATGGGGCAGGAATTCCGGAGGGAAGGAAGGACGGCGCTCTTTGTGTCTCCCACGCCGCGGTTTCCAGGGAGACGCTGCGGGCTCCGCATCCCTCTCCCGCCCCGCTGCGGCCCTTTGGAAATTCCAGGAGTTTTCCCTCTGTTCCCAGCTGGCCGCCAGGCGGGAATCCGCCCCGGGCCGGGCTTGGCACCATATGGAAAAGGAGGGGAAAAAAAAATAATAATAATGATAAAAGAGGAGCTCGTGAGTTGTTTGGGGAGAGAGGGAGAGAGGTTGAGGCTGCGCTTCCAGCGCGCCACAGGGAGGAGGTTTTTTGGGTTTCGGGAATTTATTTTTTTTCCCTGTGAATTCCATGAGAATATTCCCAGGAGAGTGACGGGGAATTGTTGTTAATGAGGTATTATGACCCGTGGGGTTTTGGGGGGTTTTTTTGGGTGGTTGGTTTTGGTTTTTTGGGGTTTTTTTTTAGGCTGGGCAACTTTTTTGTTCTATAAATTCCATATGAATATTCCCAGTGCTGTGATGGGGAATTGTTCCTAATGAGCTGTGATGATCCATGATTTATTTTTCTATAAATTCCATAAGAATATTCCCAGTGCTGTAATGGGGAATTGTTGTTTATGAGCTCTTATGATCCATGTGGGGTTTTGGGGGTTTTTTTGGTTTTGTTTTTGGGGTTTTTTTGGGAAGAGGAGTCAGCGGAAAGGACATGTCCGGAATTCCACCAGAAATGTCCGGGAATTTCCTGAAGCTCTCCCACCTCTCCCATCCTCGCTCCGCTCGTGCAAATTCCCTCTTTTCAGGCCTCTGGATGGTGCAGGAAAATCCCAGGAGCCCACAGATTATAAAATCATGGATTGGGTTGGAAAAGACCTTAAATCTCCTCGTGTTCCCCGGGCAGGGACAGTTCCCCTCTCCCGGGATTCAAATCCTGTGGAAAAGGTGGAAAAGGGGATCCATCCCCTCCGGAAAACACGGAAATTTTCCCAGATTTCCATCTCCACAAGTGCAGGCAGCTCCAGGGCACTGCAGGGAAACAGAGAAAGCCATCAAGTGCATTAATTAACTGTTAATTAAGTGTAATTTGCTGAGCTTTTCCCCCTCTGGATCTCCCCACGAGTGCCACCGAGTCGGTTTGAACGGCCTGGGTGGGTTTTTTCCCAGATTCCTGGAAACCCAGGAGTCTCCAGCGGTGATGGATGCGCCCTGGGATGACAATTATGGATTTATGAACGAAGCCGAGATTCCCAAACTTTCCAGCTGAGCCCTGACTCCTCCACCACACGGACAGCTCGGGAATTTATCCCAGAGAAGGGAACACTTGGGAATTCCTGCTTGACCAGCTTCCAAAACCCCTCTGAGCCCAAAAAATTCCCTCTGAGCCCAAAAAATTCCCTCTGAGCCCCAAAAGAGGGAATTTGGGGGCAGCACCCTTTGAGGGAATCCCAAATCCCGGGATTCAGGCTCCCGGCCCATCCACCTAGAACATTCCCAACCCTTTTCCCACCCTCGCGCCCCTCCGGGCGAGGCCCCGAAGCTCCGCCCCTGCTAATTGATGCGCCAATTAGCGGCGCCTGACGAGCCCCGCGCAATTAACTCCTCTGTCTGATTGCTCCATTGGGCCGCGCTGGGGCGCCCCGGTGAGTTCACGCGGCACACCTGGGCGCCCAAATAATTAATGCGCGATTAATTAATGCACGACCGCCCAATTAATTTATGCGTGAGCGCCCAATGACGTCATGCGCGCGCGCCACTAATTAATTTATGCGTGATTGCCCCGATTACGTCACGCGTGAGCGCGCAGCTCTTTCCTGCATGGGCGCCTGATTAATCCATGCATGGGCGCGATGTTAATTTATTTAATTGAGATTTTTTTTTAATTTATTCGTGTCGGCCAATTAATTGGCGGGGGTGAGAGGCCAATTAATTGATGCACGGGCGCCTAATTGCTTTGCTCGTCTTCCCCTCGGGAGTGAGAAGTTTTGCTTGTCCAAGCTCCCGCCACCAAAAGGGAACAGGAGGTGACAGGAAAAGGATTTTTTTTTGGAGGAAAAAGAAAAAAAGATGCAGGGAAAATGGAGATGGAGGAGGGAAATTGGGTGGATAAATCCTAAATTGAAAACAATAATAAAAATAAAGAACAGGAGAGGGTCGCGGAGGGAAATTCAGGAGATAAAGAGCCAAGAATTCCCAGTTTTCTCCTTTCAGGGAGGGATTTCCAGGCACAAAGGCCGCGAGGAGAAGGGGGAGGAGGCGACAGGAAAGGATTTTTTGGAGAGAAAAAAAAAAAAAAAGGCGCGGGGCAAATGGAGGTGAAGAACACGAGGGAGGAAAACTGGGCGGATAAATCTATCCACCACATCACCTCCCAGGGGGTTTCTCCTCTTGGTCTTGTTCCCGTCACTGCAGCACCAAATCTGGCTGCATCCCCATCCCCGGCTCCATCCCCAAATCCTGACTCCATCCCCAAATCCTGACTCCATCCACAATCCTGACTCTATCCCCATCCCCGCTCCATCCCCGGCTCCATCCCCAAATCCTGACTCCATCCACATTCCTGACTTCATCCCCAAATCCTGACTCCATCCACATTCCTGACTCCATCCACATTCCTGACTCTATCCCCATCCCCGCTCCATCCCCAGATCCTGACTCCATCCACAATCCTGACTCCATCCTCAAATCCTGACTCCATCCTTCCCCAGCTCCATTCCCAGCTCCATCCCGATCCCCGGTTCCATCCTTGGTTCCGTCCATCCCCAGTCCCTGGTTCCATCCCTGGTTTTATCCATCCCTAACCCCTTCTCCCAGCTCCATCCTGATCCCCGGTTCCATCCCTGGTTCCATCCATCTCCAGCTCCATCCCAATTCCCGACTCCATCCTTTCCCAGCTCCGTCCCCATCTCCGGCTCCATCCCTAAATCCCACCTCCATCCTTTCCCGGCTCCATCCCGAGCCCGGCACCGCGCGGGGTGCACTCACAGCCCGGCCGCGCTGCCGGAGCGGCTCCGGGAAAACTGCGGGATAACCCCGGGATAACTCCAGGATAATCCCGGGAAGGGAGCCCCGCACAGCCCAGCCCGGCCATACACCCCCGGCTGTCCCCGCCGCCCCGGGCCGCTGGATCCCGAGTGAGGATTTAGGGATCAGCCGGATCCAGAGCGAGGGTTTGGGGATCAGGGGGATCCAGAGAGAGGATTTAGGGATCAGATTTCCCGTTTTTCCCTCTGCCAATTCCGGTTCTCCAACAAACAAACCCCGGGAAGTCTCGGGGTGGGAGCTCCGGCCTCGCAGGTACCCCGTGGTTTGGGTGGGAGCGGGGGGCAAACCCCGTTTATCATCCCCTGGGAGGGGGGGAGAGACAACTGGGGTGGAAATTCTGGCCGCGAGCGACAGGCAGGTCCCCGCTGTCGCTGTCGCTGTCGCTGCCTGTGCCATCCTTCCCTCTCCCCGCCTCCCTCCCGCATTAATCATCCTCGGGATGATGCTGCCCACGCCTCCGCCGGCTCCAGGCGGTGAAAAAATTCCCATCCCACCCACCTTCCCCGGCCCCAGTCACGTTCCAGCCCCCGCCAGAGCCGCTCCCAAAGCGCCGAGGAGCCCCGAGCCTTCCTCCCCTGCCCGCGGGGCGGGCGGGGACAGGGGTGACAGCGGTGTCACCGCTCCCCGGAGCCGGCCGCGCTGGTGGCAGCGCCGGGGACGGGCTGCCGGTGATTATTGGCTCCGCGTGTGGCCGCAGAATGTGTCTGGAGCTGCGAATCCCGGCGGCTACAGGGGCTGGAGAGGGAGGAGAGGATTCCCGGGGGATGGGGAGGGAGGGAGGGGGGACGGGCCGGGGTCACCGGGGGTTATCCGCGACAAGGACATGGCAGGGGGAGACACAAAGCTGCCCAAGCTCCCCGACTTTATCTCGGCGTAACCCCGCAATTCCCGGCTGGAAAAAACGCCCCAGGGATATTCCCGGAAGGATTCACCCCCATCCCGGGGGGGGATTAATCCGCGGGGAAGGGGCTCGGATCCCACCCGGCTCCCCCGGGGCGATGCTGGCGCTGACTCGGCAGCCGCCTGGAGCCTGATAAGCGGCGTTATCGTTATCGCCTTTCCCCACGGCGCTGATTGCTCCTGCCGGCTCCTCTCCAGCTGCCCACGAGCTGCCCCGACTCGCCCGGGGCGCGTTTTTTCGGGGCGGATCCTGCCCGGCAGGGAGTTGGATTTTTCTCCAGGAGAAAATTCCCAAATGGATGCTGACGCCAGGCCGGATTTCCAAACGCCCAGCCCCTCCCTGCTGTCACTCGTGTGTGTGTGCCCGTGTCCCTGGGTGACATGTGGGAATGTCACGACACCTTTCCCGGCCCTCGGGAGCTCCCAGTGCTCCTGCACATCCTTTTTTTCCCTCCCTGCTGGAAGGGTTGGAGAGGAGAGGAGAGGAGAGGAGAGGAGAGGAGAGGAGAGGAGAGGAGAGGAGAGGAGAGAGGAGAGGAGAGGAGAGGAGAGGAGAGAGAGGAGGAGAGGAGAGGAGAGGAGAGGAGAGGAGAGGAGAGGAGAGGAGAGGAGAGGAGAGGAGAGGAGAGGAGAGGAGAGGAGAGGAGAGGAGAGGAGAGGAGAGGAGAGGAGAGGAGAGGAGAGGAGAGGAGAGGAGAGGAGAGGAGAGGAGAGGAGAGAGAGGAGAGGGAGGAGAGGAGAGGAGAGGAGAGGAGAGGAGAGGAGAGGAGAGGAGAGGAGAGGAGAGGAGAGGAGAGGAGAGGAGAGAGGAGAGGAGAGGAGAGGAGAGGAGAGGAGAGGAGAGGAGAGGAGAGGAGAGAGGAGAGAGAGGAGAGGAGAGGAGAGGAGAGGAGAGGAGAGGAGAGGAGAGGAGAGGAGAGGAGAGGAGAGGAGAGGAGAGGAGAGGAGAGGAGAGGAGAGGAGAGGAGAGGAGAGGAGAGGAGAGGAGCGGCCCCGGGCGCGCTCGGTGCCTGCCCTGCCCCGCGGTGTCACTCATCCATCACCGATCAAGGGAATTCCCCGCAGGTTGATTCAAACCCGCGCCAGCGGGAGGTTGGGGCTAATGAGGAAAATCTGAGCATTCCTCGGGTTTCCCACCCGCGGGGAGGGGGATGGGGGCAAAAAATAATCTCCCTCTGGAGAGGGGCAGATCCTGAGGGAGGGAAAAAAAAAACACTCGGGCCAGGGATGGGGAGCTGATCCCAGACCTGACCCGTGGGGTGGAAAAGTTCTCCTCCAGATGAGGACACAAATGTTTCCCTGCCCTTTCCTTTCCCTCTGGAATCCAGACTTCCCTGAGCCCTGAAATCCAGCTGGGGTGGCAAAGTTCTCCTCGAGATCAGGACAGGAACCTTTCCCTCCTTTCCCTGTCCTTTCCTTATGGAATCCAGATCTCCCTGACACGTGAAATCCAATGGGTTGGCAAAATTCTCCTCCAGGTGAGGACACAAACCTTTCCCTGTCCTTTCCCTCTGGAATCCAGACTTCCCTGAGCCCTGAAATCCAATGGGATGACAAAGTTCTCCTCCAGGTGAGGACACAAGCCTTACCCTGTCCTTTCATTTAAAGGGATCCTGGAGCTGTGGGATTTGTGGGAGAGCTTCAAAGGAAATGTAAAAATAGCTGATAAAAATATAAATTAAAATATAATAAGTAGGATATTAAAATATATAATAATATGTAATGTAAATAAATATTGTCGAAAATATAATAATATATAATAGCATACTATAGGAAAATATAAAGAAAAATATAAAGGAAAATATAAAGAAAAATATAAAGAAAAATATAAGAATTTATCATTAATAAGTCCCTAGACCTTTTTTTTTTTTTTTTTCATTAATTAAACCAGCCCAGGATTCCCTCTGTTTGACATCTCCTCCCTCCCTCTCTGCCTCCTCGGGATTTTAATTACATTCATCAATTTCCACTCACTGCCTCTGTCACTTTGGGGCTGTAATTACGGGCTGGGAAGCGCCGGAGCCTGAGCGGATTAAGGGAATCCTTTTTCCCAGCCCTGGGTGCCGGGTCCCCCGCCCGGAGCTGACAGATGGGCAGGGGCCGCTGATTGCCCCTAATGAGCTGCCAAAAAACGGAGAGGTTCCCCCCCCCCAAAAAAAAAACCCCGGGGATGTTTTTTCGTGTCGTTCCAAACGCCCCCAGGGAATGGGGGATTCTGTGGGGTCAGAGGAGCTGTGGGGTGAGTGGTTTGGTGAGATCTGGGGTTGGCCGAGGTCAGGGCTGGGAGGTCTCCCGGTTTAAATCCGTGTGGGGTGAGGTCCAGCGCCCCTTTTCCTTCACCAGGGAATGCCAGACGTGAGGAGGATCCCATCAAACCTGACCCAATCTCACGAAAAACCGACCCAGTCCGACAAAAACTGACCCAATCCCGCAGAAAACTGACTCGGTCCCAAAGAAAACCGACCGAATCGCACCGAAACTGACCCAATCCCACCAAAACCAACCCAACCCCACGGAAAACTGACCCAATCCCGCAGAAAACTGACTCGGTCCCAGAGAAAACCGATTGAATCGCACCGAAACTGACCCAGTCCCACCAAAACCAACCCAACCCCACGGAAAACTGACCCAATCCCGCAGAAAACTGACTCGGTCCCAGAGAAAACCGACCGAATTGCACCGAAACTGACCCAGTCCCACCAAAACCAATCCAACCCCACGGAAAACTGACCCAAACCCGCAGAAAACTGACTCGGTCCCAGAGAAAACCGACCAAATCGCACCGAAACTGACCCAGTCCCACCAAAACCAACCGAACCCCACGGAAAACTGACCCAATACCACAAAAAAACTGACCCAGTAGCACCAAAAACTGATCCAATCCTACCAAAAAACAACCCAAGCCCACAAAAATTGACCCATTCCCACAGAAAACTGACCCAATCCCACAAAAACTGACCCAATCCCGCAAATTTGGTGGGATTGGGTCAATTTTCTGTGGGAATGGGTCGGTTTTTGGTGGGATTGATAGTGGGATACTCCCATTTACCCAATTCCATCGATTTTCCAGAGGGATCACCTGAAAAAGAGGGAAAATCCGGAGCTCTGGAGAGCTCCTGGGCTGCCAAAAACTCCATGTGGGGACACGGAATTAATCCCAGGGGCTTTGCCTGAGCTGGGAATTAAAGACCCCAGAGCAGAGGAAAGGAACTGGCCCTGCAGGCCTGACCCAAATCCAGCTTGGGGGAATTTTATTGGGGGAATTTTATTGGGGGAATTTTATTGGGGGGATTTTATTGGGGGAATTTTATTGGGGGAATATTTTGGGGGGATTTTATTGGGGGAATTTTATTGGGGGGATTTTACTGGGGGGAATATTTTGGGGGGAATTTTACCGGGGGATTGGGGTCCCCTGGAGCCCTCGGGGTCAGTGACAGCTGCGGCAGGACCTGGGGACAGCTGGGGCAGCAGAGAAAAGGTGAATTTCGGGGCGGGGAGGGGGGGAATTCAGGCACGTCCTCGTTAAAAACCAACATTTTCAGGTCCCCCTTGGAAGCGTTTATCCATTATTGAAAATCCCATATGTTCCACGTCCGGGAAGATCAGCTCTCAGCGTCCATTTATTGTTCTCCCTCCCTCCTCCCGGGGCTTTTAATTACATCCAGGGGCTTTTAATTACGTCCAGGGGCTTTTAATTACGTCCATCACCTCCCACCCCTCCGGAGGAGCCGGCTCCGTGTCCCCCCAGCCCAGCAAGACCTGTTTTTTCCAAGAAAAGGGGAAAGAAATTGTTTCTCTCCCCTCCTCACACAGAGAGACAGAGACATTTAGCAGCCGCTGTGAAATTTCAGCCGGGGGTCGGAATTTATTCTAAGACACACGGAGGCCTTTAAATTTTTTATTAAATCCTTTTTTTTTCCTCCCCACCTTTGCCAAGCAGCGGGGGGAAGGTGGTGGTGAAATCCCCGGCATGGACACCCTGGTTCCGTGCCTGAGGTGTTTGGTTTTTTTGGAATTTTTTTTTTTTTTTAGGGAATTTTCTGTAAACGGGAGAAATGTTTTTGTAACCCTAACTTTGTTATTCATTCCTTTTCCTTGGGAGGGATTTCTCCTCGCTGTCCCTCTGCTCTGACCGATGTGAGTGAAGAGGTTTTGCCTTTGTGTCCCCCATCACACCGGTCTGTGTGAAACGGTGTGAAAGGGACACACATCCCAAAAATAAAAGTCATTTTTAGCTTTTTGAACCTCGGAGTCTGTGTCGTTGTGGTGTAAAACAGCGTCAGGTGGGGACTCCAAACCTTCTTGGGCACCACATTCCAAATTTTCTTGCCCTTTCCGCGGGGAAATTCCTCTCCTGGAGCTCCTCGAGGTTGTTTCCTCTCACTAAAATTAGGACGGGGGCTCCTTGCTGGGATGTTTGGGGAGATGGTTCCTGGAAAACAACATCAGTGGAGGATTTCCATTTCCTTTCCCATCGTGAGCTGCTTTTCCCGGGGCTGGCTCCTCGCCCAGCCCGTGGGGAGGTGCTGAGAGCTCCCAGGTGGTGCTGGAGGAGAATCTTGGAGCGCTGCCGGCTCCGGGGATGGCCGGGAGCAGCCCGGGAAGGATCTGGGGGTTTGTGGTTGGAGCTGGGCCAGACCCCGGGTGCCTGAACCGGGATTTTTCCCTCTTGGGCGGCTCCAGGGAAGGAGATGTTCCTGCAGGGAACTGGGAGGGGATGGAGGAGATGTTCCTTCTTCTCTCCACGTGCTGGTTCTGCATTTCCCCCCCTGTTCCTGCTGCACTTCCCATCCCGTTCCCGCTGCATTTCCCCCCTGTTCCTGCTGCATTTCCCATCTTTTTCCTGCTGCATCTCCCATCCCGTTCCCGCTGCATTTCCCCCCTGTTCCTGCTGCATTTCCCATCTTTTTCCTGCTGCATCTCCCATCCCGTTCCCGCTGCATTTCCCCCCTGTTCCTGCTGCATTTCCCATCTTTTTCCTGCTGCATTTCCCATCCCGTTCCTGCTGCATTTCCCGTCCTGTTCCTGCCTCATTTCCCACCCAGCCCCTGCTGCATTTCCCATCTTTTTCCTGCTGAATTTCCCATCTTTTTCCTGCTGAATTTCCCAGCTCCGTGAGTGTCTCCGTGTCCCAGGATCACATTTTCCATATCTCCAGACCCCAAATGTCCACCCTGCCCACACTTCGAGGGTTTAATCCCCAAATTTAATCCCCAAATATTCCCCAAAACGCCCCATCCCATTCCAGGCCCAGCTTTCCACTCCCTTTTTCCAGCTCCCAGGTTTTTTGGGTTGTTTTATTTTTGCCCAGCTCCAGGTTTAATTCCGGCTCTCCCCTGGCTGGGAGGTGTCTCATTAATGGATTAATTAATTATTCACGGGGCGGGGGCCGGGCAGGCGGGGCCGGGCCGGGAGGAGCCGCATCCCCAGCCCCTGTCCTGGTGTCACCACGCGCTCCCCGGTCACAGCCGCGTTGTCACCACTGTCACCAGTTGTCCCCGGCCACCTGCTCGGAGCTGCGCGATCCTGGTCAAAATCCCAATTAGCATATAATGAGGTCGGGACAAATCCTGCCTTTCCCAAGCCCCAATTCCTTTTCTTTCCTTTTTTTTTTTTTTTTTTTTTGGGAAGGGGGTTTGGGTTTTTGTTGTTGTTTGTTTGGGTTTTTTTATTATTTTATTTTATTTTATTTTATTTTTTATTATTTTATTTTATTTTATTTTATTTTATTTTTTATTTATTATTTTTATTATTTTTATTATTTTTATTTTTTAATTTTTTTTAAAAAAATTGTTTATTTATTATTTTTATCTTTTCCATTTTCATTTTTTATCTTTTTTCATTTTCTTGGGGAATTCCATCCCCTCTTCCCCCAACGCCTCAGTGCGCGGCTTTAAAGGAAATTTCCCCCCTCTTCTGGATTAGTGACCCATTCTAACAGCTCCTCGTCGCCCCCCAGCTCACAAAAGGAGCCGAGCCGGAGATGAAGAGTTGACAGAAAAGTTTGTAGGAAGCCGGTGGAGCCCTTTTAAAAGAGAATAAACTGCCGCTGCTGTGTCTGGGTTGAGTTAATCTGATTAAGGCCAAGCTCATCAACAGCCCCCAGTGAAAGGAGCGAGGCGAGGGGTGGGGGAAAAGCTCTGGACAAGGCCTGGAAAAGGAATTAAAAAAAAAAAAAAACCCCAAAAAAGGGAAAAACCAGGGATCCTTTCAGCAGGGAAGTCAAACAAACCCCATTGTGGGGGAGCACGCTCTGCCTGCAGATGGCAAAATGACAAATCTGCTCCCAGAAAAGCAAACAGCGCTGATGGCTTTTTTTGGGTTTTTCCTCTCCCCCTCCTTCCTTTTCCCCAGGTACGGGAAGGGAGACTGGAGGGGATTGAGGGAAACTCGATGGGAAAAGGGGCTGGGAAATCTCCTGGATTTATCCCTGAAGTGTTTTGGGTATTTGAAATTCTTTTTTCAGGGGATTTTTTGTAAACGGGAGAAATGTTTTCGTAGCTGTAACTTGGTTAATTTATTCCTTTTCCCTGGGAGGGATTTCTCCTCGCTGTCCCTCTGCTCTGACCAATGTGAGTGAAGAGGTTTTGTCTTTGTGTTCCCCATCACACTGGTCTGTGTGAAACGGTGTAAAAGGGACACACATCCCAAAAATAAAAGCCATTTTCAGCCTCCTGAACCCCGGAGTCTGTGTCGCTGTGGGGTAAAACAGCGTCAGCAGAGGAGCGTGTTTGGGCGGCAGAGGAGGATGGGGTTTACCTGCTCTTTGGGGGAGAAAAAAAATAAATCCCTTTGAGGGATAAAAGGATTTCCATGAGCTTTCATGCTTTCTGTCCCTTAGGAACCATCATTCCCCCGCTCCCAGGGTTTTCCCAACCCCTGGAAGCAGCAGCACCCATTTGAGGAGGAGGAGGAGGAGGAATGAACCTTCCTCATCCTCTGGGAAGCTCCTGGCTCAGCGCAGGGCACAAAGAGAGGCTGGTGCCACCATCACCCCACCGTGACATTTTTATTGAGTGCTGACCCAAAACCCCGCCAAGAAACGTCCCATGCCATCCTCATCCCCACCAGCGCCACCTCCCGAGGGATGTTTTTGTTTGGAATTGTGGCCGAGCTTTTAACGCAATAATAATGAAGACCAGCGATGGTGCCAGGCGTGGCAGGAGGTTTTTCTGCCCAAGGCCGCCTGGAATTAACTCAATTTTCTGCCTCCTGCACACTCAGGGCCGAGCTCAGCCCCTTCTCCCTGTCCCCAAAGCAGCAGGAACGCCGAAAAGGGACCCCTGGGTGCATTGGGACGTGGAAAATCCGGATAAAATCCGGATAAAACGCGTCTCCTCTCCCTCTTTTCTCCTTTTCAAGACGTTTCCCAGGGAAGGGGAAGTCAGCAGATTGGTTTCTCGGCGCCTGCAGAAGAAGGGAACATCTGCCTCAATCAGCCGGGCTATTCTGTGCGCCGGCTCCTCCTCAGCTCTCAGCGCGCAGGGAGACAAAACCGGGGCGAAAGCTTCCCCCCGAAAAAGGAGGTTTTCGTCTCTCCTTTGAGGAAAAATTTCCAAGGGCGGCGAGAGGAGGGAAAGAGAGGGAGAAAAGAAATTAAAGCCCATTTTGCTTCCTGGTGAAAAAAAGAGCGAAAAAGGAGAAAAAAATAATTTTTTTAAAAAATCTCCATTTCTAAAGGGGAAGAGATTCCTACAAGCAACTCTCAGCCCTGGAAAAGGGAATGTCCTTAAAAGGTGGGATGAAGAGGAGTTGATTAATTAGTGCAGACGGGATTTTTTTTTCTTGGAAATATCTCTTGTTTCAGCTGGAAGAGCTGGAGGAGCTCCTGGGTTTGCTGGGATTTCACTCCATGGTGGAGCAGCCGGGAATGTGCCTGGTCTGGGGGCTCCCGGAATCCAGAGGGAAATTCAGGAATGAGGGAGGCCCTGGGCACACCTTGGGCCGTGGATCCATGGGAATCAGGAATTCCAAAGGTTGGGAAAGGCCTCAAGGCCCAGCCCTGCCCATGACATCCTCCAGCCACGTCCAGGAGATTCCTGAACAATTCCAGGGGTTGGGGAACGCCCCACTGCCCATTCCCAAACGTTTACAGCCCTTTTCCAAGAGGGTTTTGGGGGTTTTTTGACCAAAATCAGATTTAAATAAAAGTTGAAGAGCCTCTGGCCTTTGAGGCTCATCCTCGACTCCGGAGCTTTCCACACCTGGAAATATCCGGATTTCGGATAAAAGGGAAATGGCTGAGCTGGAGCCTGCGGGTTTTCCCTGGAAAATGGATTTTCTCTGGATTTTCTGTTGGAAATGTCCCCAGCTGGCCCTGGAGGGACGGGAGGAGCAGAGCAGGGCTGGGACAGAGCAGGACACAAAAACCTTTCCCCAGACCCTTTCCCGGCCCTGGGCTTCTTTGGGGGTGGGGAGGATTTTGGCGGCCGCATGATCTCCTCTTTGCTAATTAATGTCAGCTGATTAGAGCTGGAAACTCCGCGGGGACAAAAGAGGCCACGGGAGATTTTTGGGTTTTTTTTTTTTTTGACGGGATGATGCTCGGGGCTGGAGGCTGCGCTGTGATTTGTTATCCATTATGGGCCGGCTAAAAAAAAAGAAAAAAAAAAAAAGAAAAAAACCCAACAAAACAAAAACCCCAAAAAGCAGAAAAAAGAAAAAAGGAAAGGGCAAAAAAGGCAAAAAAAGCAAAAAAAAAAGGCAAAAAAGCATAGAAAGAAAAAAAAAGGCATAAAAAGAAAAAAAAAGCAAAAAAAGCAAAAAAAATGCGAAAAAGAAAAAGAAATGAAAAAAATGGAAAAAAAAAGGGGAAAAAAAAGGGGGGGAAAAGGAAAAAAAAAAAAAAAGGCAAAAAAAAGCAGCAAGAAAAGCCCTCCTCGCGAGCCGCCAGCCCTTAATGTCTTCATCCTGCGCCGTGACACATCCCGGGGTGATGGATGGGATCAAGGGCGGGGAAATCCCGGGGGATTAGAGCCCGAGGCGCGGGCAAACCGCGCCGGGGACGCCGAGCAGCTCCAGCCGTCCATCAATGCCCCGAGCAAACTGCGCCGGGAGGGGACAGGCGACAAAAAACCCCAACCCCACCCCCGGGAACCCTTGCATGAGCCTCTTCCCTCCTCGCCCGCCAAGCTTTCCAGTGGGTTTTCCCAAATTTCCAGCGGGCTGGTGGTAATAAAATGAGGTTTAGGGATCAAAGGGACCGGGGCAGGGACAAGTGGGGACGGCCACCAGCGGGTTTGTCCCCTCATCTCCCCCCAGCCCCGAAATCGGGATTAATAACTCCTCTCACACCAGAATTCAAAGCTTTTAAGCTGTTTTTATTTAAAAAACCTTGCAGTGTATGAACACGAGGGGTTTTTTTCCCTTTTTTTTTTTTTTTTTAAAGGGATGAAGATTAAATATATAGGCCATGGCCGGAGAGGAACCGCAGGGACTTGGCACATAAGAAGGAAAATCCCGAGTCTCCATCCAGAGGTTGTTTTAAAGGCTTTCACCATCCCCCGGCACGAGCTGGAAAAACCCGAGTTATCCCAAGCAAAAGGAAAGAATTGCAGGAGGGGAGAGTGAAATTATTGCAGTTCCAGCTGCAAGGGGGTGAATGCAGCGGGGTGGATGAATTTATTGCGGCTGCCACTGCAGGATCCCTCAGTCCTGGAATTCTTGTTTATCCCTTGGCACCTCTGGACCTTGCGGGGCGATAAAATAGATGGAAAAGAGATGGAAAATAAGGAGAAAAGTGGCTTAGAGGAGGAAAAGCCTCGGGCAGGCCGGCTCTGCTCAGCATCTCTCCCCACCCTGACATCCCAAAATCCCTCATTTCCCCAAAATTCCCCCAAATTCCCCCAATTCGGCCCGTCCCCTCGGATTTCCCCCCACCTCCTCGCACCAGGAGTGCAAACAGGGAAGTTTCTGGGCTCTTTCTAGGCCCGGGGGGAGTTTTGCAGCTGAAGTTTGGGCGGGCACATCTGGCCACAGCTGGCCGGAGCAGCTGCAGGGCGCTGTCTGTGTCCCCAACCCGTCCCCATCGTCCCCATCGTGCGGCTTCGAGCGCCGCTGAAAGGGTGTAAAAACCCCTCAGGATGGGAAATGGCCCAACCGTGGGGTTAGGCGGGGATAAAACGACCAAAAACCCCCAAAACTAAAATGAACACACAAAAAAAAATTCCCAAAAGGCAATCCTGAGGGAGGACAGGATCCCAGCGTCATCTGGGATGGAAATAAATGACATTTCGCCAGGTTTGGAAACCTGAGGATGGTGGAAAGGTGGGGATAAAACAACAAAAAACCCCAAAAAATTAAAATAGACATACAAAAAAACCCTCCCAAAAGCCAATCCTGGGGGAAGACAGGATCCCAGATCCATGTGGAATGGAAATAAATGACATTTCCCCAGTTTGGAAACCTGAGGACGGTGGAAATGGGAGGAGCGGGGCTGGGAGTGATGTCAGGGCTTCAGAACGACAATTCCCCCGAGTTATCCCCCGGAATTCCCTCCGGAGAGGAGCTCGGGCAGCCAGGCCTGGGAATTGCATCACTTCGTGCGGATTCCGCTGAAATCCCGGATTCACGACTCCTTTTTTATTCCAGTGCAATTATGTAATTAATGCATTCACAACCAGCTGCCGAGGGAGGGAGGTTATTTTTTTATTTTTATTATTATTATTATTGTTATGATGACTTATTTCCTCCCCGGGATATTTTTTTTTTTTTTACAGCCCGCCTTATTTTCAGGGTGGGGAATTGCACGAGGGGCTGTTGTTGTGCAGTTTATTGCTCTCAGAAGGGAAACTGAGTGCCCTGAACCTTTGCACTGACACTCAAAAAAAGAAGGAAAAAAAAAAAAAAAAAGGAAAGCCCTTTAATAACATTTATTCCTCCCCAGGGACACACAACCTGCACCTTTATTTTTTTTTTTCCCCCAGAGGAATGGGCTCCACTGTTTTTGTTGCCATTTACAAAAACACCTCCCACACAGCCAAAAAAAAAAAAAATTAAAAAAAATCATAATTCGGGCCGGAATTGCCGTTCCTGCGGTCACGTGTGCCTCGGGGAGAGAGAGAGGAAAAGGCTCCTGGAATAAATGAATTCTCCTGGAGCCTTTGATGTCTGCGGGAGGGAGGATGGTGCCGCGGCTGCTCCCGGCAGCCTGGAGGTGGCAAAGCACCTGGAATTGCTCCGGAGATGAAAGGGCCGGCATCTGATCAGCCGGGAGAGTGGGAACGCTTCCAAGTGCTTTTCTTTCCCTTTTTCCCCCCATTTTTTTTTCTTTTTCTTTCCCTTTTTTCCGTCTTCTTTTCCCACATTTTTTCTTTTCTTTTTTTTTCTTTCCCTTTTTCCGTCTTCTTTTCCCCCATTTTTCTTTTTCTTTCCCTTTTTTCCGTCTTTTCCCCCCTTTTTTTTTCTTTTTTTCCTCCTTCCTTCCTTCCTTCCTTCCTTCCTTCCTTCCTTCCTTCCTTCCTTCCTTCCTTCCTTCCTTCCTTCCTTCCTTCCTTCCTTCCTTCCTTCCTTCCTTCCTCCCTCCCTCCCTCCCTCCCTCCCTCCCTCCCTCCCTCCCTCCCTCCCTCCTTTCCCTCCTTTCCCTCCTTTCCCTTTCCCCCCGGGAACGATCCATTGGAAGGAATTAAGAGCCGAGCAGGAGTCAGGCCAACAATGGGGGATTAAATTCCACGTGCGCTTCCCTTTTTCTCCTCCCAAAGAATTCCCACCAACTCAGCCGGGTCGCCCTCAGGGTTTCCAGGACGTGTTTTCCCTGAGACTTTCCCGAAAAAAAATAAATCACATTTTTATCCTTCAGAAGGGGGTGAGGAAAGGGGAGGAGGGGGGGGGGGGGACAAAAAAAAAAAAAAAAAAAGAAAGAAAGGAGCAGCTTTTTCCAGCCGAGGAATCCTCCCGACTTTCTGGCCTGTGCGGAGCTAATTCCCAATTTATGATTATTAAAAGATTAAAGCCTGCAGCAGCAGCAGCAGCAGCGAGCTTTTCACACCAGGGCCGCATTCCCCCGAAAAAAAAAAATCTCTTTAAAAACAGGCAGGGTTTGAAATTAGCCAGGAGTAGCTCCCTTCATGACGGCCGCGCCGCTTTAAAGGGATTTTTCCTTGGGACACGGGAACGGGACCGGGGGGCGCCGGGACCCCTCAGCCCCGGAGGTTTTGGGATTTCCTAAAGGAGCTGGGGTGTCACACCCGGGCGTGGTGACACTGGGGGGGTCCCTGATGATTCCCGGGAGAGTCCTGACCCTTCTAGCCCCGGTAAACCGGGGGGTCCGGGGGTACCGGAGCATCCCCGGGGGTGGGAGGAGCCCACACACCGGGATTTGCTCCCGGGAGGGGAGAACTGGGGGGAAATAAGGGCAAAGGGGACAGAGTGGGGCGTCCCTCATAGCTGCAGGGGGGGTCCCGACCCTTCCAGCCCCGGTAAACCGGGGGGGGTCTCGGGGGTACCGGAGCATCACCGGGGGTGGGAGAAGGCGATGGGGGCTTTGGCCCCCGAGCCCCCACACCGGGATTTACTCCGGGAGGAGAGAACTGGGGGGAAATAAGGGTGAAGGGGACAGAATGGGGGTCCCCAAAGACTACAGGGGGGGTCCTGACCCTTCCAGCCCCGGTAAACCGGCGGGTCCCGGAGCATCACCGGGGGTGGGAGAAAGCGCTGGGGGTTCACCCCCGCCGTCCGCATGCAGCTTCCCCCCCGCTCCGCCAGGGCCGGGATGGCCTTCCCGGGGCGCGGGAGGGAGCGCTGGAAGCGGCGGGGGAAGCGGGGGAAGGCGGCGGCCGCCCGCGGGCGGTGCGGCGGGGCGGCTGCCGCCGGCGGGCGGCGCGGCGGGGCGGGGTTTTCCCATGGATCCGCAGCCGGGAGCGCTCCGGCACGTGCTCCAGCGGGGGGAAAACGGGGAGGAGGAGGAGGAGGAGGAGGGGGGGAGAGAGGAGGAATGGGAATAGGAATGGGAATGGGGACGGGGGGAATTGGGGGGGGGGGGGGAAGAGCAGGCTTTGATTGACACTTTGATTGACAGCGGCGCCGCCGCCAGCCAATGGCAGCGCAGAGCGCCCCGCGCCGCCGCGCTCTCCCCGCCCCGTTGGCCTCGCGTGCCGCGCCAGCCGCCGCCGCCCCCGGGGCCGGGTGTCACAGCTGAGCGGGGCCGCGGCCGGGGCCAGCGCGGCGGCGGCGGCGGCAGCGGCGGTGCCCGGGGCCAGCCCCGCCCGCGCTCTCCCCTCACACTCCGCCCTCCATTTTTCCTCCTCCCTCACCCCACGTGGGCCCGCTGAGGGGGCGGGGGGGGCGTTCCCCGCGCGCGTGACGGGGCGGGGCGGAGCCTCCCTGAGGAGCGGGGGGGGGAGGGAGGGGGGAATTGCGTGAGGCGCGGACCAATAGGAAGGCGGGACGCGCGGGCGCCGGGCGCGGGCCGGGCGCTGATTGGCCGCGCCGGAGTGTGGGAACGGCGGCGGCGGCGGGTTCACACGAATGGGCGCCGCCGGCCGCCGCCGCCGCCGCCGCCGGGGCCGATAAAAGGGCGGCGGGCGAGGGGCGGGGGGCGCCGCCGCCGCCTCGAGGACCGACCGCACGCGCCCCGCGCGCCGCCGCCGCCGCACGCGCCCCGCGCCCGCCGCCGCACGCGCCCCGCGCCGCCATCGCTGCCCCCCCCCCCCGCCGCCCCCCCCCCTCCGGTTCGTCCCCGCACACCCCCCCCGCCTTCACCCACCATCATCGGTTGTTTTGTTCCGTTCGTCTCCCGGTCGTCCGTTGTAAGCCCCGGCCATGCCCGCCGACACGGGCATGGAGAAACCCACCGCCTCGCCCATCGCCGGCGCGCCCGCCAGCGCCAGCCACACGCCGGACAAGCCGCGGAGCGCCAGCGAGCACCGGAAGGTAAATGGAGGAGGAGGAGGAGGAGGAGGAGGAGGAGGGTGCCGGTCGGGGCGCAGCAGCGGTGGCGGCGGAGCTGGATGGCGGCAAGCCCGCGGCCGTGCTGAGGTCGGTGATGGTCGGGGGATGATGATGATGATGCGGTGTTTTTTTGGGGAGGGGGGTCCCCCCGGGGGTCGCGCTGACCGGCTCCGTTCTCCGCCTCCCCGCAGTCGTCCAAGCCCATCATGGAGAAGCGGCGCCGGGCGCGGATCAATGAGAGCCTGGGGCAGCTCAAGACGCTCATCCTGGACGCGCTCAAGAAGGACGTAAGTGGGGTTTGGGGGGGGGACACCGGGGGACACCGGGGGACACCGGGGCGCGGATGTCCGGCCGCGGGGCAGCCCTGACCCAGCCGCTCTCGCCCCGCAGAGCTCGCGGCACTCCAAGCTGGAGAAGGCGGACATCCTGGAGATGACCGTCAAGCACCTGCGGAACCTGCAGCGGGCGCAGATGACCGGTGAGTGCCCAGCCCCGGGGACACCGGCCGTGGGGACAGGGCACCGGGATCCGGACAGGGCATCGGGAGAAGGGTCTGCGCCGGGAGCTGAGGATAAGGGATCGGGGATGGGGATCCGCACCGAAGGCACCGGGAACCGGACTCTGACCCAGTGACTGGGGACTGGAGCTGGCGACAGGAGACCGGGACGGGGCTGCGTACAGGGAACCTGGCTCCGGACCGGGAATCGGGCTCCACACCCGGGCTTGGGGACAGAGGTTCGAGAACCAGGCTCCAGACCGGGAATTAGGGACAGAGGACCGGGAACCGGGCTTCAGAACCAGGGTTAGGGACAGGACCGAGAACCGGGCTCCACACCGGGAGTTAGGGACAAAGGACCGAGAACCGGGCTCCACACCCGGGATTAAGGACAGTGGACCGGGAACCGGGCTCCAGACGCACCCGGGATTAGGGGCAGCTGACCGGGGCCGGGGTACCGGGGCCGGTACTCCGCACCTGCCACTCACCTGCCGCCCCCTCCTCACCCCCCCCCAATCCCTCTCCAGCCGCTCTCAGCGCCGACCCCACCGTCCTGGGCAAATACCGGGCCGGCTTCAACGAGTGCATGAACGAGGTGACCCGGTTCCTGTCCACCTGCGAGGGGGTCAACACCGACGTCCGCACGCGGCTGCTGAGCCACCTCTCGGCGTGCCTGGGCCAGATCGTGGCCATGAACTACCCGCCGCCCCCTCCTCCGCCTCCTCCTCCCGCCCAGCCCGCACATCTGGCGCAGCAGCAGCAGCAGCAGCTGCCCCCGGGCACAGCTGGAGCCCTGCCCGTGCCCTGCAAGCTCAGCCCCGCCGAGGCTCTGTCGCCCAAAGTTTACGGCGGTTTCCAGCTGGTGCCGGCCACCGACGGCCAGTTCGCTTTCCTCATCCCCAACCCGGCTTTCCCTCCCGCCTCCGGACCCGTGATTCCTCTCTACGCCAACGCCAACGCGCCGCCGGTGTCGGGAGGAGGAGGAGGAGGCTCCGGGAACGCGGCCGCCACTCCCTCGGTGTCGCCGGTGCAAGGGTTGACATCATTTGGGGGCAGCATCGGGCCGGCGTCCCAGGCCGGGAGTCCCATCGGGGAGCGCAGCGAATCCGTCTGGAGACCCTGGTGACCTCCTTCCAGTCCTTCACAAGCTCCGAAACAACAAAATAATCGAAAAAAAAAAACAAACAAAAAACCAACCTCTTGTCGGCTCCGTTGTATGGAGCCCCCCGCTATGTTTTTTTGGGTTTTTTTGTTTTTCTTTTTTTTTTTTTTTAAATCAGATTTAAGCAGAAAGGAAGAAAAGGACCTCGCTATGAACCGTGCTATTTATTATTTTCAGAGGTTTGGGATCTCGACTCGTATTTTTACTCCTTTAAAATGCCTTTATTTGAGATACTTTTTTTTTTTAAAGAGACGAACAGAAATGAACAAAAATAATAATAATAATAATAAAGGAGAAATTAGTTTTGTAACAAGATATTCAGAAAGTTATAATGCCAAAGTTGTTTGTATCCCGTCGGTCTGTGGGTGTGTGCGTGCCTGTGTCGAAGACTTCCAAAAAAAAAAAAAAAAACGAAAAGAGAAAAAAAAATGCAGGTGTTTCAATAAAGGAACTCTTTGAAATAGATTTTTATTTTTTTATATAATTCCACCCTTGCATTTTGGTTTGAGAGTTGGGCAAGGACGAGCTCATCCTCAAAAAAAAAAATATATATATATAAGACTGGACTTTATCCTTATTTAAGGATAATTGGAAGGGATTTGGGTAAGGAATTGGGGTGGGGGGGAAAGGCGATGGGGCCGAATGTTGCGGTCAGAAGGATTCCTAAGGAAAAATCTGCTGCTGGAAGCTGAGGAAACGCCTCCCGCCTGTGCTACCTGCTCCCAAAATCCGGGGGGGGTGGGCTGCACAGAAGTTACTCCCCGCGCCCACAAAAGCGGCCGGGAGAGAGAGTCTGTCCCCATTGTCGCGAGGGTAATTAGGAGCTATAAAGGGTCTCATCGAGTATGCAGCGGGCTCTTTGGCAGCTCGGGAGCCCTATTGAAACGCCTGGGAACTCGGAGCTGAGGGTTAATGTGTGTCCTTTTTTTTCTCTTTTTTTTTTTCCTTTTTTTTTTTTTTTTTCCCCTCATTGACAGGGGCCAGATAGACTCTGATACTCAATGCTGTTGTAAATTCAATTACCCGGCCTCACAATGCCCCACCTCATAAAAAAAAAAAAGAATAACTCGTGGTGGGGGTTTGTGGCTTTTTTTTTTTTTTCGCCGCCGCCCAGCAAAAAAAAAAAAAAAAAAAAAAATAAAAAGAGAGAGAGGGGGGGAAGAACTGAGGAAAAGACAGTTTTGCCACCCATTCTGAGTCACCCCCGGCGCTTGGATTGCGGCCAAGTGGAAGCAAATCGCGGCCCTCTGGCACGCACGGGGAGAATGAACCGCTTCCAGTTGTCACCAATTAAATCGGGGCCGCGGTGCGGAGGGAAGGGAAAAAAAAAAAAGAGAAACAAAAAAAAGGCCATTAGTGGGGTGGAAGGAGAAGCTTTTGTGCTGCTCCGCTCCAAATTTGCGAGGTGGGGCCGTCCTGGCATCTGCGGGAGGAATTCCTCCCGGGAGGAAGGCCAGGAGAGGAGGTGGGGAGTGCCAGAGGCGGCTCCCAGCTCGGCCTGGGCTCTGTGGGATCCTGATTTCCCTGATTTCCCCATTCCCGGGAGCCCGGGGATTGTCCTGGTGGGTGGGATGAGCCCAGTGGGACCAGCAGCGTCCGCCAGTTCTGACATTTGCAGAGCGTCCAATGCCACAAACCCATTTTTGAATTATTTTTTATCTTTTTGTTTGTTTGTTTGTTTTAGTCTAGGAGAACGAGCTGATATTTGCAGAGCATCCAATGCCACCAACCCAGGCATCTCCTTATTTTTTAATCCCTTTTTTTTTTTTTTTTTTTTTTTTTTTTTTTAGGCTAGAAATGCAATTCCATCCTTCAGGCTCCCATTAACAACCAGGCTGCAAGCGAGAGCAGAGCCCGTGGCTGCGTGCGCTGGGGAAGGGGTATAAAAAGCAGATTATCGGCTCCCGGAGGCTTTTTTTACAGCTTCCTGCTGGCTCAGGCGCGGCTCGATAAAGGAGCAGGGGCTGCTCGGAGCCTGGTACCGATCCAGGCCGGCAATTCCCGGCCGATCGATCAGTCTGAGAGTTCCCTCCATCACCCCGGCGAGATCCATCCGAGGCGGGGAGGTTTTTTTGGTTTGTTTTTTTTTTTTTCCCAGGAGGTTTTGTTATGCAATCGCGGCCATAAAATCGCGTTACAGCAAATCCTCCTCCATCCCCCGCAGCGCGCTCACCCCTCCTCTCCCCCGTCTGAAGGAGGAGATGAAAGCCTCGCCTGTCGCCTGCCTGCAACCCAATCCTTCCCCGGGGCAGCGCCGCGTCCCCGGCCCGGCTCCCACCGCCCCGAGATCCGCCAAATTTCCCTTTTGTCGCCCCGGCGTTCTCGTCCCGGGCGGGTCCGGAGCGGTGGCACACGGGGACGCGAGGCCGGCGGCGGCTCCGAGCCGGGCCCGGGGGGATCTGTGGGATGCTGATTTCCCCGGTTTCCCCGTCCCCGGGACCCTCGGGGATTGTCCTGGTGGGTGGGCGGCAGGGGATGAGCGCGGTGGGAGCGGCAGCGTTTGCCGGCTCAGAGAGCGAGCTGAGCGTCCAATGGCACAAACACATTTTTAAATTAATTTTTATCTTTATTTTTGCTTTTTTTTTTTTTTTTAACACTAGGAGAACGAGCTGATAATTGCAGAGCATCCAATGCCACAAACCCATTAAACCCATAGTTAAAATTTTTTTTATCTCTTTTTTCTTTTTTCTTTTTTTTTTAATTTTAGACTAGGAGGACGAGCTGATATTTGCAGAGCACCCAACGTCACAAACTCTTTTTTTTATTATTATTTTTTTGTCTTTTTTTTTCTTTTCTTTTTTAGATTAGAAATGCAATTCCATCCCTCAAAGGCCGCTCTCCCTCTGCAGTGAGAGCCTGGAAACGCCAACACGGCGTCACCTCAGAGCCCCCCGGGGCAGGGTGAGCGCCCACCTGCCCCAGGGATTGAAAACAGCTTCCTTTTGCTGCTCCCAGCGCCCCAAAAATCCCAAATCCTGCCGGAAAATGTCCTTGCTATGAGCTCCAGGTGAGCTCCAGGGGATGCCCGGCTCTGCTCCACCCCCGCGTTGGACCCAGACCATCAATTCCTCCCTTCCAGGTCATTCCCAGGTTATTCCCCCGCACCAGCAGCTCCTCCAAAAGGCTTTTCCAGAGGGTTGGAGATTTGCTTTTATCCCTTTAAAGGAAAAGAGCAAAGTGCGCGGCCGCCCCGGAGGTGAAAGTCCAGAGGGATGGGAGCGATAATGGCCCGGGAGGCAGGGAACTCACGGGAATCGTGGAATTATCCAGGAGTGGTGGGGGAAGGAGGGCTGGGAGAGGGGGAAAAGCGGCGATTCCTCCGAGCTGGAGCAGCTGCTCCTCCTTCCCTGGGAAAGGATGTGGGGAGAGGTGTTAACGAGCCACTTCCAGCTCGGACGGGGCCGGGAATGAGAGCTCCAGGCGCAAAAACCCGCTGGAATGTTCGGCTCAGCTCGGGCATCCCGAGAAATCCCGGCCGGAGCCAGGAAAGGTTCCAGGCAGGAATCAATCCCTTCCCAGCTCCAGGGCCTGTGCAACAGGAAAAGTGGAAAAGGAAAAAAAAAAACCACCTGGAAAAGCACTGGAGGTTCTGGAGGAGACTTTTTCCCTTTCCATCTCCTGGGCCTGTCCAGGTCAGAAGTGGGAAAAGGGAAAAGTGGAAAGGAAAAACACCTGGAAAAGCACTGGAGGTTCTGGACGAGATTTTTTCCTTTCCCTTCTCCCAGGCCTGCCCAGGTCACCAGGGGAAAAAGGAAAACCACCTGGAAAAGCACTGGAAGTTCTGGATGAGATTTTTTTTTTTCCTTTCCCATCTCCAGGGCCTGTCCAAGCCACCAGTGGGAAAAGAAAAAAGGAAAAACCACCTGGAAAAGCACTGGAAGCTCAGGACGAGCCTTTTTCTTTTCCCAGCTCCTGGGTCTGCCCAGGTCACCAGGGGAAAAGGGAAAGGAAAAATCACCAGGAAAATCCCTGGAGGTTCTGGATGAACCTGTCCCCCTTCCCATCCCCTGCCCTTTGGATTCTGCTTCCAAGTTTCACACCGAGCAGGGGGCTGGGAGTGGAGCCACATTTCCCACATTATTTCCCACTTTTCCCACACCATTTCCCACATTTCCTACCTTATTTCCCCCACTATTTCCCACTTTATTTCCCTTTGGGGAGGTGGCACGGGGAGATGTGGGGGGACTCTGGGGCTGTGTCCCTGATATTCCAAAAGCCTCTAACGAGGGGGATGAAGGCCCCAGGAGGAGGAGGAGGAGGAGGAGGAGGAGGAGGAGCGGGAGCCCGGCTCAAGGGGCGCGGGCAGCTCCCCTCGGCGCTGTTAAAGCTGATTAATTGAAATGAAGTCGCTGCCGAAGCCTCGGCGCGTTCTTTGGGGTCAGGGTCAGCGCACTGAGACGTTTAATCAGATCTTCCCGTTTAGCCCCTCTCGGGCAGGGCCGGAATGCGGCCCTTTCAAAGCCTTCTGGGGGCTCCTGGCGCCGAATTCCTGCCCTATCTCCCCTCCTCTGCCGTTCCGCGGGAGCAGCGAATAATCCACCGGCAGGAAATCCAACCCGACCCGCCTCGGGTGAGGTTTCCACTGCCAGAGGCGGTAGGAAAGGAAATAAAATAATATAAAATATAAAATTTAAAATAAATATAAATATATATAAAATATATAAATATAAATAATATATATATAAATATACATATACATAAATACACATATACATATATATACACATATATAAAAATATACAATTGTATAAATATATATTTGTTTATATTTTAATATTTATTTAAATTTATATATAAATATACTTCTTTCCCACTGCTGCTAAAACCCCTGCCCTCAGAACCACGAAATCCTGCAACACCCTGAGCTGAACCATCGATTTTTCCCTCCCATTTTCTGCGTCCTGCCCCAGATCCCCTCCGAGGAGGAGCAGCCGGGAGAGGGGATGGAAATTTCCCTTTTTTCCCCATCTGCTGCCCCTCCAGCATCCCTCAGCCCCAAATCCCACCCGCCTCCAACCCGTTTTCCCTGTCAGATCCCATCTCCCAGCCGGGCAGGGACGTGCAGGATTTGCTCCAGCCAGCTCATCATAAATAAATAAATGGATGCAGGAATTCTCCGAGCCGTCAGGCCGGGCTGGGGAATGACACATCCCGAGATAACAAACCCGGGGCTGTCAATCCTGGAGTGACAGCTCTGCCCTAACAGCGGCTCCGAGTGACAGCTGCAGGGAGCGCGGGCTCTGCCGTGGGAGCGCGGCTCGTCTCCAGCCGCACTCAGCCTCTGGGAGGTTTTAAAACACAAAATAAAACCAGCTGAGCTTTTGGGCAGAGCAGCTCGCGATGGGGATTCCTGGCGGGGATGTTTCTGGGCTCGTTTTGTGGGAGCCGTCGGGGGATCCTGGTGGAAATCCCGGAATTCTGGAGGTGCTGGTGTGGGGTCGGACAGCTCTGGCAGCGCAGGGGTTCCTCGCTCCCCTCACCCTGCCAGGAGCTGCCTCCCAAATTCACTGCTCAGCCCGAAGTCTGGCTGCTCCCCAAAATCTGAGCAGCCACCTGTGTCCCTCGGCTGTGTCCCTCGCTCCCAAGTCGCCTCTGTCCCCAAAATCTGAGCAGCCACCTGTGTCCCTCTGCTGTGTGCTGGGGGTGGCCCCGCTCCCCTGTCGCCTCTGTCCCCCCCAAAAAACTGAGCAGGATTGTCCATTCCTCCTGGGATGCTCATTCCTTCTGGAATGCCCAGGAGGGATGGACGCAGACAGGCATTCCTGCAGGATTTTCCGGCACTATCCCTGCTGCCAGCGCTAAATTTTGGGGGACAGTGCCCTTCTGGTGCAACTTGAGGGTTTTTCCTCCAGGAGAAGGGGCTGGAATTCCCAGGACGTGGACACGGGCAGCCAATCTCAGCGATTCCTGCAGGATTTTCTGGCAATATCCTGCCAGCGCTTAATCCTGAGGGCTCATCACACCTTTCCGGTGCAACCTGAGGATTTTTTCCTCTGGGAGGAGAAGTCCCCTCCGTCCCCAAAACCTGAGCAGGAATGTCCTGGGAATGTCCATTCCTCCTGGAATTCCCAGGACGTGGCCACTGGCAGCCAAACCCAGCGATCCCCGCAGGATTTTCTGGCAATATCCCAACACTGCTTTTCCCCCCATCACCACCCAGGGCTCTTCCCGGCCTCCCTGCGGGTTTCCCCATCCCCGTCCTCCTCCTCCTCCCTCCTCGCTATTCCTGGCGAGCGAGGGAACGCAGCTCGGCTCATCCCAGGAGGAGAGGGGAGGGAGGGGAGGGAGGGGAAGCCATCGCAGCTGCTGAATCACCGGCGCAGGCCAAGACACGCTCTCGGGGCCGTGCCTGGAGGGGAAATCATTCATCACCTCCCTCAGCCCGGCTTCCCTCTCGGCCCGGCTTTCCCACCGCCGCTCTTCCCGCAGCTTTTCCTGCCGGGGCTGCGGGGCAGGGAGCGGCTCCCCATCCCGGCTGGGATGAGCCTGGGAAAGCGGGAGGCTGCCAGGGCGGCTGGAAGGGCGCCGGCGGAAGGCTTGGGGAGGATTTCAACACCTCGGCCACGGGACAGGAGCGGGTAGTGGCGCCCCGGCCTGCTGCGGGCACGGGAGGAAGGCAGGGGAGGAAGAGGAGGGATGGGCTGGCAGCCGGCAGGCACGTGTCCTGGGTGACCTGTGCCAGGGACAGCCAGGGGACACGCAGGGGACACCAAAGAGTCACCAAAGAGTCACCCAGGGGCCACCCAAAGAGGTACCAAAGAGCCACTAAAGAGACCCAAAGAGCCACCCAAGGGCCACCAAAGAGCCACCACAGAGCCACTAAAAGAGCCACTCAGAGGCCATCCAGGGGCCACCAAAGAGCCACCAAAGAGCCATGAAAGAGCCACCCGAAAGAGCCACCAAAGAGCCACCCAAGGGCCACCAAAGAGCCACCAAAGAGCCGCTAAAAGAGCCACCAAAGAGCCACTAAAAGAGCCACTCAGAGGCCATCCAGGGGCCACCAAAGAGCCATGAAAGAGCCACCCAAGGGCCACCAAAGAGCCACCAAAGAGTCACCAAAGAGCCATGAAAGAGCCACCAAAGAGCCACTAAAAAGCCACTAAAGAGGCCCAAAGAGCCACCCAGGGGCCACCCAAAGAGCCACTAAAAAGCCACTAAAGAGCCACCAAAGAGCCACTAAAAAGCCACTAGAGCCACCAAAGAGCCACCAAAGAGCCACTAAAGAGCCACCCAGGGGCCACCCAGCAGGGCCAGAGGGGCTCTGGGATGGGATGTGGGGCCTGGGGTGGTCCCGTGGCTCTGGCAGAGAGGACTGGAAGGCAAGAGGAAAAAAAAGCAGCTGCATCCTCGGGGAGAGGTCCCCCCAGCCCCTCTGCGGCTGCTAAATCCATTCATTGCCCTGCCAGGAAATCCGGGAACGCTTCCCAGGGGATGAGGCAGATCCTGGATAGTGCTGAGGGCCTGGACTTCCCTCCTGCAGGGATCTGGGGTGGCCGGGTGACCCCCAAATCCATTTGTTCCCCTGCCAGGAAAGCAGGAAACACTTCCCAGGGGATAAAGCTGATTCCAGGTGGTGCTGAGCTCCTGAACTTCCCTCCTGCAGGGATGTGGGCCCCGGGGCAGCCCTTTGAACCTTTCAACAGCTTCTTTTTTAAATTTAGGGGGGTTTTTTTCGGCAATTAAGAAAGATTTTCTTTACTTTGACAACTTTTTCTCTCTCTCTCTCTTTTTGGCATTTTTTAAAATTTTTTTTCTCTATTTTTTTGTGTGGTTTTTTTTTGGCAATTTTAAAAAAGTTTTTTCTCTCTCTTTTTTTTTTTTTTTTTGCCAATTAAAAAAATTTCTCTCTCTCTCTCTCTCTTTTTTTTTTTTTTTTTTTTTTTTTTTTTTTTTTTGGCTTTTTTCCCTTTGCAGCTCGCAGCCTCTTAAATCAAACCCTCAGCCGGGCTGCCGAGGGAAATCCGGAGCTGCTCGGGGCGAGAGTTAAAAACGCGTTAAGCGCCGCGATCCCGGCCAGATGCGGAATTCTCCGGGGCCACCACCGGGGCTTTGAGCCGCTCGTTTGACACCTCTGCTTTCCACATTAAAACTCCCAGCGGGGAGGAAATCCTCCCGTGCTGTTTGCTCCATAAAAACAGTCCCAATAAAACCTGGGATAGGAATAAATTGTCAGCGCGGGCTGGGAAAAAAAAAAAGGTTTGTTTTTATTTTATTTATTTTTTTTTAAGGCAGCTGGTTTTATGGATTTTTTTTTTTCCTCAGTGCTGGATGAAGATAAAAATCCTTCTGCCTCTGAGGGATAAGGGAATGCTGGAGAGGCGGGGAAATGTCTGACAGCTCCAGGCCCTGTTTGGGAAAACTCTCAGCAGGAAATAAATCCCTGTTCTTCCAGCTCAGGTTTTGGCGTGGGACAGCAAAAACTTCTCCCCCTCCCCGAGACAGACGTGGGGAGGAAACATCAGAGTGTCCCAGGGATGTCCCAGGGATGTCCCAGGGATGTCCCAGGGTGTCCCAGGGATGTCCCAGGGATGTCCCAGGGATGTCCCAGGCTGTCCCAGGGATGTCCCAGGGATGTCCCGGGGATGTCCCAGGGTGTCCCAGGGATGTCCCAGGGTGTCCCAGGGTGTCCCAGGGATGTCCCGGGGATGTCCCAGGGTGTCCCAGGGTGTCCCAGGGTGTCCCAGGGATGTCCCAGGGTGTCCCAGGGTGTCCCAGGGTGTCCCAGGGATGTCCCAGGGTGTCCCAGGGATGTCCCAGGGTGTCCCAGGGATGCCCCAGGGTGTCCCAGGGTGTCCCAGGGATGTCCCAGGGATGTCCCAGGGATGTCCCAGAGTGTCCCAGGGTGTCCCAGGGGTGTCCCAGGGTGTTCCAGGGATGTCCCAGAGTGTCCCAGGGTGTCCCAGGGGTGTCCCAGGGTGTTCCAGGGATGTCCCAGAGTGTCCCAGGGTGTCCCAGGGGTGTCCCAGGGTGTTCCAGGGTGTTCCAGGGTGTCCCAGGGTGTCCCAGGGATGTCCCAGGATGTCCCAGGGTGTCCCAGGGTGTCCCAGGGTGTCCCAGGGGTGTCCCAGGGTGTCCCAGGGATGTCCCAGAGTGTCCCAGGGGTGTCCCAGGGTGTTCCAGGGATGTCCCAGGGTGTCCCAGTGATGTCCCAGTGTCCCAGGTCTGTCCCAGGTCTGTCCCCGGTCTGTCCCGGGCTGTCCCCGGGCTGTCACTCCTGAGTCACCCCACTGTCGGGTCTGCCCTTTGGCCCGGCCCGGGTTCCCGTGGGCAGCCGCCGCTCTGTGCCCGCCCTGCCCAGCCCCGGACCCGCCGGGCCGGCCCAGCCGGTCCCGCTGGGGTGTGTCCGCGTTATTCGCCTCCCGATTACCGGGAATAAATCCCTCATTAAAGCTCCTGCCGCCAAAACCGTCATTGAAACATCTCCTGCCGCCACCCCGCCGGGCGTGCGCCTGCCGTCTGTGCCTGCCCCGGCCCCTGCTCCCCCGCCAGCCCCGGGGATGCTCCGGGAGCTGCTGCCCTTTGGGCTCGGGCTCTGCTGCGGCTCCCAGCCCCACATTTCCCCAGTTTGTGCCTCAGCCCATTCCCGGGCAGGGCAGCTGATGGGGGGAGTGGGAATGGGAAAGGAGAGGAGGAGAAATGGCGCTTGGAGAGTGCCCAGAGCTCAGAATCAGCTCCGTCTCTTCAGTAGAAAGGGAGAAATTAGAAATTTCTTAATATTTCTATTAGGAAACTTCTAATTTCTTACTTCGAAATTTCGTTTTAAACCGAATATATTCCTTTCCAAACACGGGCTGAGCCCCTGGAGCACAGCTGGGTTTGCGGGGTTTGTGCTCGGGGCTGACCCCGAAGTCCCCAAAGCCACCAGCAGTGGCACGTTGTGGCACTGTGCTCTGTCCTAGGAACTCAGCACCAGCTCCGTCTCTTTAGTAGAAAAGGAGAAATATCAGTTTCTATTTCTATATTTCTATTTCTATTTAAAAAATGTCTAATTTCTTTCTTAGAAATTACCTTTCAGACCGAATAGATTCCTTTACAAGCACGGGCTGAGCCCCTGTCAGAGCCCAGAGCAGGCTGACATTTCCCCCCTGGGCTGAAAACGCCTCAAACCAAGGCGGAATTCCTGGAGGAAAAGGGGTAAATTCAGGACAGGGGAGCAGGGCAGGAAGTCTCTGTGTTTACAGGGCTGGAGTTGTTTTTTCCTGTGGCACACGCACGCACACACACGGAATGGAGCCCGGAAACATTTTTATGGGAGGCAGCGCACGCTGCAGGAATTGTCCTGCAGGATGCATTAAAATGAAAATATTCAGGGTGTAAAACTCCACGGATATGGAGGGACAGGGCACAGGGAATGGATCCCACTGCCGGAGGGCAGGGCTGGGTGGGATATTGGGGATAAAATCCTCCCTGTGAGGCTGACGAGGGGCTGGGATGGAATTCCCAGAGAAGCCCTGGCTGCCCCATCCCTGGGAGTGTCCAGGAATCGTCCTGCAGGATCCATTAAAAAAAAAAAAAAAAAAAAAGAAAAATTGGAATGTGAAGGCTTTAGCATCAGGCAGCAGCTTTGGGAAACGATTTTTCCAAAGGGTCAGGTGGCGTGGGAGGGAATTTGGGGAGGAAAAGGAGCTTTTATGGCCGGCCCAAATGTTGGAGGCTGCGAGAACCGCGGGAATGGGCCCCTTGAGGAACAAATGGGCACCATAAACCCGGGATTTTCTCCTCTCTTTGGGTCGATTTGACCCTCGCTTTCATCCCGACCGAAAGCATTCCCAGCCCTTCCGCAAACGAGGCCTCGACGGGGAAGATGTTCCTTGTGGTGGCCGCAGAAATTCCCGGATTTCCAGCGGGAAAATTCCCCTCCCGAGGAAAAGCTGAGCCCCGCCGTTCCCACATGGAGCCCGAGTGGTTTTCCTCGTTGGAAAGCCCTTGGGGTAATTGGGAGCACCCCTTGGGGTAATTAATTAACGGGACACAATTAACAGGACTCATCCCCAGACTTCGGAGCGTGTGGAGCGTCGGGATTTGGGATTGGAGTCACTTCCTCTCCTCCAGCCTCGCCTCAGCACCTTCCTCTTCTGATTTAAACCATCCTGCACGGGGCTGGGGATGTCCTGCTTCGCCCAGATCCTGTTTAAAATAAAGGGACCCGCCCGGAATTCCGGGCCGGGATGGGAAAATCCGGGACACCGCGGGGGCTCCTGGAGCCGCCGGGTTTTCACCCCCCCTTTGGCTTCGTGTTGTTCCTTCTCCTGCTCCCAGCGGCTCGAGGGGAGCGATTTTCCTTTCAAATGCAAGGCCCGGCCATAAACTTGGAAGGGGAAAAAAAAAATCCCCTCCCCGAGCAAATGGAGAGGAAAGGAGAATTTTGGGATGGAGAGGAAAGGGAATTTTGCTGTCCCGGGGAGGGGGGAGGTTTTGCTGCCTGTGATTTTCGGAAAACCTCAAATCAAAATAGGCAGATAAATATCCCAAATACGGAGTTTCAGTGGGGTCTTCCAAGGAGAAGGGCTGGAATTAAATTTCAAAATTTTCAAATTCAGGAGTTGAATCTCCAGCTGAGAACAACCCCGGGATACATTAATGAAAATAAATCCTTTTTTTTCCCCAAATGAAGGGGATTTCAGCCGTTTAATTGGCCTCATTTTTAAGAGACCCTATGGTCAGATGTTGGAAGAGATCTCTCCTGGAGAGCAGGATGGATCTGCCACACTCCTGCCTGCAGGAATTCCCTCTCCGAGTGCCACGAGACAAGAGGGAGCCCTGGAATTTTGGGACAAGAGGGAACCCTGGGATTTTTGGTTTTCCCAATTCTGGCTGCAGGAATTCCCTCTCCGAGTGCCACAAGACAAGAGGGAGCCCTGGAATTTTGGGATAAGAGGGAACCCTGGAATTTTTGGTTTTCCCAGCCCTGACTGCAGGAATTCCCTCTGTGAGTGCCACAAGACAAGAGAGACCCTGGAATTTTTGGTCTTCCCAATTTTGGCTGCAGGAATTCCCCCTCCGAGTGCCACAAGCCAAGAGGGAGCCCTGGAATTTTGGGACAAGAGGGAACCCTGGAATTTTTGGTCTTCCCATTCCTGGCTGCAGGAATTCCCTCTCTAAATGCTGTGACACTTCTGAGACAAGAAAGATTCCTGGATTTTATGTTTTTTTCCCAGCCCCTGAGTGCAGGAATTCCCTCTCCGAGCGCCACAACCCCCTGGGACAGGAGGGAGCCCTGGGGTTTGTGCTCTGGCAGCTCCGGGGCGCTGCCCGCAGCCCCCCCAAACTGCCAGGGAACACCCCGGGGACAAAGGCACACCCCGAGATGACAGGAGGGGATGCAGCAGACCCCAACCCCTTCACACCAGCTCCCGGCCGGGGGTGGCTCCCGGGGGTGCCGAGGGTCCTGGCAGCACCCCCGGCATCCCGCCTCGGCCACTTCTGGGAGAAATCCCCCAGAATTTCTCCAAATTCTCCGAATTCCCCCTCTCCGGGGGCAAAATCCGCATTTTTTGTGAGCCTCGCGATCGATTATTGAGGAGGTTTTTAATTCCCCCTGCTTAAGGAGTGGGTTTTTTGGGGGGGTTTTTTTGTTTGTTTGTTTTTTGGGGTTTTTTTTTCTTTCTTGGGGAAATCCGTGATTTTAAACGAAGGATTCCTTGCCCAGTTTGTTCTCACCGGTGTGGCAGCTCCTTCCTGGTGAGTTTTACGGGTCCGATTCATGAATTCCTTCACCGGGGAGCCCAGCCCGGGGCTCTCGGCCTCGGAGGAAGAGGAGCCCAGGGTTCAGTGCGCACACACGAGGAATCCCCGTTGGTTTGTGGGGTCGCTGAGCAGGTGAGGGCACTCACCAGAAACCAGATTGTGGGGTCGCGAGGTTCCTGCTGCGCTCAGGGAGGGGCAGCACCTCAAACCCAGCCGGGAAATATCGGGAAAATATTGGGATCTGGGGGTGGGTGTCCCGCAGGTCCCTTGTCGCTGTGGGATGGGTTCAGGGCTGGCTGCGGATCCGGCTGGGATCCAGGTGGGATTCAGGTGTGACCCACGTGTGACCCAGGTGTGATCCAGATATGACCCAGGTGTGATCCAGATGTGACCCAGGTGTGATCCAGGTGGGATCCAGATGTGACCCAGGTGTGATCCAGGTGGGATCCAGCTGGGATGCAGCTTGGATCCAGGCAGGATCGAGGTGCGATCCAAATGTGATCCAGGTGTGACCCAGGTGGGATCCAGGTGGGATCCAGGTGGGATCCAGCTGGGATCCAGGTGTGATACAGGTGGGATACAGGTGTGATCCAGGTGGGATTCAGGAGGGATCCAGGTGGGATTCAGGAGGGATCCAGGCAGGATCCAGGTGGGATCCAGGGCCAGGGGGGCTGGATCCTCAGCCCGATCCCCCTTCAAAATCTGGGAACGTTCACCTGGAGAAGAAAAGGCTCAAGGAGAGCTCAGAGCACCAGAGAGACTTGGGAAATGGGAACAGGGACAGGGCCAGGGAATAGATCCCACTGCCGGGGCTGGGTGGGATATCGGGAATAAATTCCTCCCTGTGAGGGTGACGAGGGGCTGGGATGGAATTCTCTCCATCCCTGGAGGTGTCCCGGGAGCACCCTGGGCAAGCAGACGGCGTGGAGTTGGTTGGGATTTCAGATCCCTTTGACCCCAAATCTCCCGGGAGCGGAGCCCCTGGAGCTCTCCCCATTCCGGCATCCGCTCCCATTCCTCTTCCAGTCAAGTGGAAAGCAAACATCCCTGGGACACGGAGAGCCTTTTCCTCCCTCCTTTATCCCCCTCCCTCCCCTCTCCCATTCTCCCTTCAGTGCTCACGGGGGCAGAGATTTCAGCGGGAGAAAAACCCCAAAACAAACCAGGGCGGAGGAGAGAGAGAGAAAGACTCAGCCTAGGCCTGAAGAAAGCCCGGCCTAACCAAAAACAAAACAAAAAAAAAACCCAACCGACCCGAGGACTGCCCCTTGTGGGGTCAGCGGGGACCATATGTCACCATTCCAGCGCCGGGGTCTCCATGGAGCCCCCTGCGCCCGGCCTTTTGTCCCCCCCGGTGTCCCCCCAGATATATTCACGGGCCGAGCCGGGGGTGCGGGGGGGACAGAAAACAAATTGCTACAAGCCGGCGCCCACCCCGAGCAGGAGCAGACAATAAAAAAGGGCCGCTGGCAGGCTGGTTAAAAGCTGGAGAAAAGGGCCCGGTTGCCATGGCGATGGGATGGTTGCGGCCCATTAAACTCCAATCACATGTAAATTTATCCCCAGGCCCCCAGCGAGGGCGGGGGGGACCCCCAGAGCTGCAGAAAACTCCCCCCTCCCTCCCCGCCAACGAGCAGTTTGTTTATCGATTCGGGGGCCGTTTAATTGGCTCCGTTCAAGGCCCCTTCTTTGCTGAAAGCAATAACCTCTCACGAGGGCCCCGCTGATTTATCATTGCCCAGCACTCCGTTAGACGGGGCTGAGACAAAACCCCCCCAAACCACCTCGTCTCCGCGGGGAATAAATCAGGAGGGGATGCTCCCAGGTGGTGCCCGCGGGTGGAAGGCTCTGGATTCCCTGAGGAGTTTCCTGGGATCCCTTTCCGCCGCCCTGGCTCCTTCCAGGGGCTGTTTTAAAGCAAGGAATGACCTCGCTGTAAACTTTGGCTCCTCTGCAGCCTGGAGGAGTGAGAGGGTTTGGTTAAGACACAGTTTGCCTGGAGGTTTGCAAAGAAAAAACATCTCTGAGCCAACGGGCAGCAAGGGAAAACTGATTTTTGGTGAGGATCTCCTTGGAAGAGGTGGGTTTGCTCCTCTGGATGGGTTTTTAGGGTGAAGGAAGTGGTGAAGAGGCTCGGAGTGATGCCGGAGGAGTCTCCTGGGATCCCTTTCCACGGCCTGGCTCCTTCCAGGGAATTTTTGGAGCAGGTTGGAATGACCTTGGTTTAAACCTCGGCTCCTCTGCAGCCTGGAGGAGTGAGAGGGTTTGGTTTCCCTGGAGGTTTGCAAAGGAAAAACATCTCTGAGCCAACGGGCAGCAAGGGAAAACTGATTTTTAGTGAGGATCTCCACGGAGGAGGAGGGTTTGCTCCTCTGGATGGGTTTTAGGGGATGTTTGGCAAAAAAACTCCCAAGATCACGAAATCCAAGCTCGGAGCGAACGCCCCCAGAAAATTCCCACCCAAACCACAGAAATCCTCGATTTTTTGCAGCTCCTCCAGGGATGGCAACTCCAGCACTCCCTTGGGGTGGGGCTAATTACATCTGCCTAATTAAAAAACAACCTCCCAACCCCTTTTTAGAGTGGCCAGCGAGGGGAGCAGCCTGGGAGGAGCTGAGATCCCTTTGGAGCGGGATAAGGAGGGCCAAGTAAGCAGCACGGGAAGCCAGGGGTTAAACTGCAACACCGGAAAGGTTTTTTGGGGTTTTTTGGGGGGTTTGTTTTTTTCCTTTTGCAAGTGAAAAGTGGGGTTTGCAAACCCCCGAGGCTTTCCAAAACTTCCCTCCTACCAACCCAGGGAAAAGCTGCCCCAGGGCAGAGGGAGCAAATCCATGAATCCGTTATCTCCAGCCCGGACAAGGAGCTCGATTTTTTTTCCCAAACTTTAAAAAAAAAAAAACTTGAAAAAAACTTAAAAAAAAAACTTAAAAAAACCCCCAAAACAACTTAAAAAAAAAAAACCCCTCCAAATCTGACACAATCCCCCCCTGGGTTTTTCCCCCCTTCTCTTTTCCAGAGGTAAAGAAGCTGCCGGGAATGTCCCGGAGCCGGCGTCTCCTCCCCGATGGGGAGCCACGCTCTAATTAAGAAGAAACCTCCACCAGCCCCTTGACAAAGCCTGAGTGGCAGCTGATTATTGTAGCGAAGTGCAACCTCTGCCGTTTTTGTCAGGCGAGCCCCATCAAATTAGGGGCCGGAATAAGATGTCCATCTGTTTCCTGAATGGCGGCGGCCCGCCAAAAAAAAAAAAAAAAAAAAGGGAAAAAAAAATCAGATTCCCACCAGTTCCTTAAATCCTAATTATTCCCAGATTATCTTTTATTTTTCCTTTTTTTTAAAAAAAAAAAACAACCACGTGGGCTCGTTACTGACGGCCTGGTGGGTCTCTAAGGAGGGTAAAGGGGGGATTGGGGTCCCCAGGTGAGGGTGACCCTGGAGCTGGGCAGGGACGGACAGGGGATGAACATTCCTGGGATAAACATTCCCGGGATAAACATTCCCGGGGCTCCTCCTGCCTCGGCCACTGCTGGGAATCAGAAGGGACAGTGACTTTTTGTCCCTGGGGGCTCTGGGGAGCGTCCAGGAGGATTTCCAGACTCCCGAGTGTCTCCAGTTCCTGTTTTCCCTTAATCCTTTGACGCTGTTTTACACCACATCGACACAGACTCCGAGGTTCAAAAAGCTAAAAATGACTTTTATTGTTGGGATGTGTGTCCCTTTTATCCTATTTCACACAGACCGGTGTGATAGGGGACACAAAGGCAAAACCTCTTCACTCACATCGGTCGGAGCAGAGGGACAGCGAGGAGAAATCCCTCCCAGGGAAAAGGGATGAGTAACAAAGGTACAGCTACAAAAAATCATTGTCTCCTGTTTACAGAAAATTCCCTAAAAAAAAACTTTAAAAAACCAAAACCCCTCAGGCAGGGAACCAGGGCTGCAGGGCAGAGCCTCTTCCCGCCGTGGGGCCACAAAGGGAGATGAGAGATTTTTGGGAGACATCCCCGTTCCCATATCCGGAAAAATGGGGGGAAACCCTCCACATTTCTCCTCCTTCCTCTTCCCAGAACACGGAAAAAAAACTTCTTGATGCTTTTTTTCCTTCTTTTTGTTTTTTTCCCTTTCCTTTTATTTTCCTTCCCTTTTCTTTTCCTTCTCTTTTTTTCCTTCCCTTTTTTTCCTTCCCTTTTTTTCTTCCCTTTTCTTCCCTTCCCTTTTTGTCCCTCCCATTTTTCCCCTCCCTTTCTTTTTCCTTCCCTTTTTCCCTTCCCTTTTTTCCCTCCCTTTCTTTTTCCTTCCCTTTTTTTCCTTTCCTTTTTTCCTTCCCTGTTTTTTTCTTCCTTTTTTTTTCCTTTCCCTTTTTTTCCTCCCTTCCCTTTTCCTTCCTCCCCTTTTCTTTCCCCCCCCCCCCACTATTCCAAGGCTTTGATTGCAAATCCTTTTGTTTTCCAGCTCCAGGGAACTCCCCCCTTCCCTCGCAGGTGGCGAGGAGGAACTTCAGAGATTCCCGAGTGTGCCTGGAGAGAGGCCGGGGATGAGCCGGGCTGGGGTGGGAGGGAGGGAGGGAGGAACTTTTATTACACGGATCTAAGGAGCAAAACCTTCCCAGAACGTCGCTGGGAGCATCCCAGGCCTGGAATCTGCATGAATTTCCACTTCAAACGCGGCAGAAAAAGCGTCTTTATCACCCAAACCTCCCCCTCGAAGGAACGGAGGGTTCTCCCGGCCCTCTCCGAAAGCTCTGCTGGAGTTAAAAATAAAAATAAATGGATGGCACCATTCCCAAAGAAACGCTGCCAGGGGAGAGCTGGGAATGAGAAAAAGGAAAAAAAAAATGGGGGTAAAAAAAAAATGGGGGGGGCATCCATGGGATGGGATGGGATGAGATTTATGGGATGGGATGTGATTTATGGAATGAGATTTATGGGATGGGATGGGATGGGATCCATGGGATCAGATTTATGGGATGGGATAGGATTTATGGGATGGGATCCATGGGATGGGATGGGATGAGATTTATGGGATGGGATGGGATTTATGGGATGGGATCCATGGGATGGGATTCATGGGATGGGATTTGTGGGATGGGATTTGTGGGATGGGATCCATGGGATGGGATGGGATGGGATGGGATTTATGGGATGAGATTTATGGGATGGGATGGGTGGGATCCTTGGGATGGGATCCTTGGGATGGGATCCATGGGTTGGGATGGGATCCATGGGATGGGATCCATAGGATGGGATGAGATTTATGGGATGGGATAGGATTTATGGGATGAGATTTATGGGATGGGATGGGATCCTTGGGATGGGATCCATGGGATGGAATCCAAGGAATGGGATTTATGGGATGGGATTCATGGGATTTATGGGATGGGATGGGATGGGATGAGATGGGATCCATGGGATGGAATCCATGGGATAGGATGGGACCAGATTTATGGGATGGGATGGGATTCATGGGATGGGATGAGATTTATGGGATGGGATGGGATTTATGGGATGGGATGGGATGGGATGGGATGGGATGGGATGGGATGAGATTTATGGGATGGGATGGGATTTATGGGATGGGATCCATGGGATGGGATTCATGGGATGGGATTTGTGGGATGGGATCCACGGGATGGGATCCATGGGATGGGATTTCGGATGGACTCTGCAGGGCAGAGTCATTGAGAAGTGTTCGAGATTTGTGACCAGGGGTCCCTTTCTCCTCTCCAAACAAGGTGAGAACCCCCCCAAAAAAGGAGAGGGGGAAAAGCCAACAGCTTTTCCTGCGTGACCCAGCCCGGTTTGGAACGTTCCCCGGGGAGGGTGGAAAATAAACAACGATCTGCTCAGTTGGAGTGGGGACACCTCGCAGGTCAGGCCCCGGAGTTAAATCGTGGGATGGCACCACTCCCATAGAAACGCTGCCGTGAGCGGAGAGCTGGGAGAGGGAAAAAGCCAAAAAAAAAAAAAAAGGAGGTTAAAAAAGAAAACAAACCAAACTAATGAAAGCCCTCCACAAGCCCCCGAGCCACAAAACCGCAACTCTCCATTTCATTGTGCGCCGGGGACAAGAGCAAACCCAAAATCAAAGAGTTTCATGGTCATTTTTCTATCCGGCGGTGATGCCCGGTGAATAACTTATTTACATGCCAATGTGGAGCCCTGAAAACGGCCCGGGATGGGACAAAAAAACCAAAAAAACCCCAACAAACCCAGCGCCTGTGTTATCAACAATGATAAGGGCAGCTCCTCGGGAGCCGGGGAGGAGGAGGAGGAGGAGGAGGGAGGAGGGCCCGGCCGCGGCGGGAGAAGGGCGATGGGTTTTTAATTGGTGACACATTTATATTTATATTTATCAAGCTGACAAGCTGAGGAGGGGCAGAGAGGCAAACCTCTCTCTCTCTCTCTCTCTCTCCTGGTCTGTGTGTGTGTTTGCCTTCCGCCACTTCCTTTGAACCCGCTCACGTGTGAAAAGAATTTAAAGGTTATGGGAGGAGGAGGAGGAGGAGGAGGAGGAGGAGGAGGGGGAGGAAGCCGTGTAATAATCCAGCGTCATCCTGGGTGATAACACTGAATTATTCAGGAAGGTCTTTAAAAGGGGGGGGGGGGGGGTTAAATGGGGGCTGGAACAAAAGAGGAGTGAGGCCTGAACTGCTCCTTCCACTGCTGGAATGTGGGCAGGAGAAGGGGAGCAGGGCAGGGGGAAAAGTCCTCTCGGGGCCTTTTGGGATGGACCCTGCAGGGCAGAGTGATGGAGGAGCGTTTGGGATTTGTAACCTGAGGTTTTGTGAGCTCCGGGATGGAGGGAGAGCCTGGGGAGCAAAGGAGCTCTCCCACCCCGGGGAAGGTCATTGGGATCCATGGGATGGGATCCATGGGATGGGATCCATGGGATGGGATCCATGGGATGGGATCCATGGGATGGGAAGGGATGGGATCCATGGGATGGGAAGGGGTGGGATCCATGGGATGGGATCCATGGGATGGGAAGGGAAGGGAAGGGAAGGGAAGGGAAGGGAAGGGAAGGGAAGGGAAGGGAAGGGAAGGGAAGGGAAGGGAAGGGAAGGGAAGGGAAGGGAAGGGAAGGGAAGGGAAGGGAAGGGAAGGGAAGGGAAGGGAAGGGAAGGACTCCTGGCTTTTTTTAAAAAATCATATCTTTATAAAATAAAATATATATAAAAAGATAAAATAATTCTTTATATATTTTTTTTTACCAGAGCAGGTTAAAAAAAAAAAAAAGGTGAAAAGAAAGGAGCGAGAAGAGCCTAATGAAATATTTAAGATTTTTTCTCTCTCTCTCTCTCTCTCGGGGAGGGAAAAACCTTGGAAGTGCTGACAAAGGTTTTTGTTTTGCGGCCGGGGCTGAGGCTGGAGCGGGTCGCGGAAGGCGCCGGGGTCACTCCGTGTTGCGGGGAGCTGTGGTGGCGTGGGTCACAGCTGTGCCACCGGCCCCCCGCCCTTTGTCCCCGCGCTGTCCCCTCTTTGTGCCGGGGACACGGCGCCCAGCCCGGACAAAGTTGATTGCGGGGCGCCTTTGTTCGTGCCTGCCCCGCACTCACAGCCCTCCCCGCTGAAATTGAAAAAAATATTAATAAAATAAAATAAAAAAAAAAAAGAAAAGAAAAGAAAAAAAAAGAAAGAAAAAGCTCGCCGGGCATTGACAGTGTGATGAATTCCTTCACTGCTGCGCCGCATAATGAACTCAAACTCCAACTGCTGCTGCCCTGGCTGGGAGGGGAGGAAAAAAACCCAAAAAAACCAAAACCCAAAACAACAAAACCAAGCCCGTATCCCACTGTTCTCCTCCTTGGAACCTGATTTTTTCCCACTAACCGCTCCCTGATTTATGGAGCTTCCCCCCGCGCCCGGCGTTTGTGGCTCCGGGCGTTTGGCATTCGCTGACATTTCGCTGAAGCAGCTGTGAAAGGGCAAATTTTCCTGGAAACGGAGCTGAGGAGGGGGAGGACACGCGGAGCGGCCGCCCCTCCCTTCTGCCCTCTCCCCAGGGCAGGCACCGGGAGCAGCTCGGAGCGAGAGGGTGGAGCGAGGAGGGCGCGGCCCCTTTTCCATCGGGGGTGTCCCTGCGGAGCCAAATCCTGCTCCTCCTGAGCATCCCAGCTCTTCCTGAGCATCCCAGCTCCTCAGGATCCCTTTTCCATCCTGCGGAACCAAATCCTGCTCCTCCTGAGCATCCCAGCTCTTCCTGCTCATCCCAGCTCCCCGGGATCCCTTTTCCATCCTGCAGAGCCAAATCCTGCTCCTCCTGAGCATCCCAGCTCTTCCTGCTCATCCCAGCTCCTCAGGATCCCTTTTCCATCCTGCGGAGCCAAATCCTGCTCCTCCTGAGCATCCCAGCTCTTCCTGAGCATCCCAGCTCCCCGGGATTCCTTTTCCATCCTGCGGAGCCAAATCCTGCTCCTCCTGAGCATCCCAGCTCTTCCTGAGCATCCCAGCTCCTCAGGATCCCTTTTCCATCCTGCGGAGCCAAATCCTGCTCCTCCTGAGCATCCCAGCTCTTCCTGAGCATCCCAGCTCCCCGGGATTCCTTTTCCATCCTGCGGAGCCAAATCCTGCTCCTCCTGAGCATCCCAGCTCTTCCTGAGCATCCCAGCTCCCCGGGATTCCTTTTCCATCCTGCGGAGCCAAATCCTGCTCCTCCTGAGCATCCCAGCTCCTCCTGAGCATCCCAGCTCCTCCGGATTCATTTTCCATCAGGGATATTCCTGCAGAGCCAATTTCTGCTGGGAGTGTCCCAGCTCCCCGGGCTTCTTTTTCCATCCTGCCGAGCCAAATCCTGCTCTCCTTGAGCATCCCAGCTTCCTTTTCCATCCTGGAGAACCAAATCCTGCTCCTCCTGCACATCCCAGCTCTCCAGGATTCTTTTTTCCATCCAGGATATCCCTGCAGAGCCAAATCCTGCTCTCCTTGCCCCCTCCATGAGTTTTTCCACGTGAGGACGGTGCAGGGAGGGAAGGACTCACCAAACACGGGTTATTTTCCCTTTTTATTATTATTATTATTATTTTTTCAATTTTTCCCCGCAGAATACATTGATGGATGGGGCTTTTGGGACGGGTTTTCCCACCCTCCCCTCCAGCCGAGCCTCCCGCTGCCCTGACCCCTTTCTCCCGCCCCGATTTTCACCTTGGAGAAGGAAACAAACAAAACCTGACAGGGATGAGCTGAACCAGCCCAGGGGCAGCTCCCGGCCAAAGGCAGCCGAGGATCCCTCAATCCCAAATGGAAAATCCAGGTTTTTTCCCTGCAGGAATTTCCAACGAGAGCAGCTGAGGAAGGATTGTCCACAGTCCTGAGGCTCAGCGACTCCTCATCCCAAAGGAATTCCTGGGAAATCCTGAGCAGTTGTGTAAAGACACAATCCCTGCAGTGAGAAACTCAGGTTTTGCTTTTTTTAAAAAAAAAAGTGCTGAAAATGCGGCCCCGGTGGCTGAAAAATGTCATTTGAGGAAACACCAGAGGCTGGAAAAACTGTGAGAGCAACCAAGGCCCCCGTTCCTCCCCTCTCAGCCTCACGACTCTAAATTCCATTTCCCAGCCCCGCACTCTTAGGGCTGAGTCGTGATTTTCCCCATGGCTGGGGACGCTGGGGACAACTTTTTATTCCAGGTCCCAAGCTGAGAGAATGGGGGAATTTTTTATTCCAGGTCCCAAGCAGGGAGAATGGAGGAGAATTCCTGGGATATGGCTGCAGAACAGAGGGAATTCTCCCAACTTTTTTCTTTTTTCCCTACTTTTTTCCTATTTTCCCTATTTTTTTCTTTTTTTTTTTTTTCGTCTCCGTGCTTTTTGAAATGGGATTTCCCAGGCACGACACCCAGAGCTGCTTTTATCCTCCTCCTGCTCCATGTTCGAGGCACAGAATTCAGCCACAAGTGATAAAACACAAGAATTGCTGAAGACAAAAAAGTTTAAAGGTGGGAGAAAATTAAAAAAAAAAAAAAAAACAAAAAAAACAAAAAAAAACCAAAACAAAAAAAACCCCAAAAAATCCAGAGGAAGGAACCCCCAAAGCATAAAAAAAAAATAAATAAATTAAAAAATTAAAAACCCAATAGAATAGAAATAATATATAATGTTCATATAATTATATATTATAATATTTATAACATTATATATTATATTGTAATACTTATATAATATAACATAATGCCCCCTTTCTAAATTGTCCCTGTCGGGGTCACCGAGTCCTCCCGTCGCTCTTTTGGGACGGGGAGATCTGGAAGTTCTTTCTAAAAGTGGATTTCTCATCCTTCATCCTCCCCCCCCCCCTTTTTTCTTTTTTTTGACAAGGAGCTAAAACGATTCCTGATTTATTGGGGAACCGGAGGAAACATCCCTGAGCTGGGAACAGACAGGTCTGTGTCACTCTGTGCCTCCAGAGGAGGAGATAATAAATGCATGAGGAGACTATTTATAAAAATGGCATCAGCCCAGGCAGGGGGAAAGAAAAAAAAAAGAAATTAAAATCACCGGGGAATATTCAGCAAGCCCGAAAAGGAGGAGGAAGAGTCTGAGGGAACAAAAGCTGCTCCCAAAGCTCTGCCCACAGGTGGGGATGAGCAGGGGGAGCGTCCCCGGCTGCCATTCCGGCGGGGAGCGATCATTAAAATCCCGGGATAATGATTCCCTGGAAGTCTGATCCCTGTTGTCATCTGCTCGTCCTGACAGGAGAAAATGAACTGGCTCCCCCGAGAATATTCGTGGGGGGAAATAAAAATAAAATAAAAATAAAATAAAATAAAATAAAATATAAATATAAATATTTCACATTCTGCTCCTCGTTCTGCAGTGAATTCCACAGGAATTCCTGCTTTTGCTCGGGCCAAACCATCCCTGGGAATCTCTGGAATCAGGGAAAGGTTTGTGTTGTTTGGGGGGGACCTTAAAGGGAAAGGAATTTTCTGGCAGTTGCAGAATTCCCTGAGCACGGCCCCGGCTCCAAGGCCTGAGCAGAGGCTCTGCTCCCAGAGCAGGGAACGGCTCCAGCTGAAACCTTTGGACTCAAACCTTCATGGAAAAGCCAAATTAACTTTGCTGGGAATCCTCTGGAGCTGCTGGAACAGGGATGGAGCCTGGGCTGGGGGATTGAAAAGGGGAAAATACCCAAAGGAATGGTTGAAAAGTGGGAAAATATCCAAAGGAATGGTTGAAATGGGGAAAATACCCAAAGGAATGGTTGAAAAGTGGGAAAATACCCAAAGGAATGGTTGAAATGGGGAAAATACCCAAAGGAATGGTTGAAAAGTGGGAAAATATCCAAATGAATGGTTGAAAAGTGGGAAAATGTCCAAAGGAATGCTTGAAAAGGGGGAAATACCCAAAGGAATGGTTGAAAAGTGGGAAAATACCCAAAGGAATGGCTGAAAAGTGGGAAAATATCCAAAGGAATGGTTGAAAAGGGGGAAATACCCAAAGGAATGGTTGAAAAGGGGAAAAATACCCAAAGGAATGGTTGAAAAGTGGGAAAATATCCAAAGGAATGGTTGAACAGGGGGAAATACCCAAAGGAATGGTTGAAAAGGGGGAAAATACCCAAAGGAATGGTTGAAAAGGGGGAAATACCCAAAGGAATGGTTGAAAAGGGGGAAAATATCCAGAGGAATGGTTGAAAAGGGGGAAATACCCAAAGGAATGGTTGAAAAGTGGGAAAATGTCCAAAGGAATGGTTGAAAAGTGGGAAAATGTCCAAAGGAATGGTTGAAAAGGGGGAAATACCCAAAGGAATGGTTAAAAAGGGGGAAATACCCAAAGGAATGGTTGAAAAGTGGGAAAATATCCAAAGGAATGGTTGAAAAGTGGGAAAATACCCAAAGGAATGGTTGAAAAGGGGGAAATACCCAAAGGAATGGTTGAAAAGGGGGAAATACCCAAAGGAATGGTTGAAAAGTGGGAAAATACCCAAAGGAATGGTTGAAAAGGGGAAAATACCCAAAGGAATGGTTGAAAAGTGGGAAAATACCCAAAGGAATGGTTGAAAAGGGGAAAATACCCAAAGGAATGGTTGAAAAGGGGGAAAATGTCCAAAGGAATGGTTGAAAAGGGGGAAATACCCAAAGGAATGGTTGAAAAGTGGGAAAATACCCAAAGGAATGGTTGAAAAGGGGAAAATATCCAAAGGAATGGTTGAAAAGGGGGAAATACCCAAAGGAACACCCCCAAACTCAGGGGCAGGTGGCTCTGAGGGGGAAAACCCCTCGTGCCAAAGGGCAGCGTCAACCCTGAACTCCAATAATTCTCCAGGGCGAATTCCACCCGGGAAAATGAGGAATGAAAGGAACAAAAGCAGCCCCCGACTCATAAAAGCCCAGGCAGAAACGGACCTGGGTCTGACCCAGCTGATTTGTGGATTGCTGGGAGAGAGGGAGGCTTTGATCGATTTTTTTTTTTTTTTTTTAAATTTTAAATCTAATTTCCTTCTGGGTATTTTTTTTTTTTTCCAGGAGAGCTTTCCAGGGAAGCTGGCATGCAAGGCTGGGTAATAAGGATAAATGAGAGCACTTTGGTGAGCTCCTTCAGAGCTGCTGGCTCCTTCCCTCTCCCTGATCCGGGGGAAGATGGAGTTTTCAGGGCCCAGCCTGCTGCTGGCTGAGCCTCGTTTCAGCAGAGTTTGGTTTTTCTTCCCCCAGTGTGGAGTGGTTTTAATCCAGGTTTTGGCTCCTGAAGTGGAGTGATGTCGGCAGAAAAAGTCAGCTTGGAGTTGGAATTTATTATTTAAAAAAAAAAAATAAATAGGTTTAGTGGTCATGAAAAATAACCAAAGAGGAATTTTTGTGTTTCCAAAGGGGGTTTGGTGGGTCTGGCTGCTCAATCTGCGGGTGGGACCAGAGGGAAAACTCCCCTGCGGAAGGAAAACCTGGATTTTCTGCATGAATTAATCACTACATGAATGTATTAATTAATACATTACTTAATTAATGCCAAAGTGTGTTGATTTAGCTGTTATTAAATGGTCCTTGAGGTCCCTTCCAGCCCAAACCGTTCCAGGATTCTGTGATTTTCATTCTGATTTTCATTCCGCCGTGCAGGAAAACCTGGACGCGTTTGGAAAGCGTTTCCAAACCAGGAGAAACCTTTGGACATCTGGAGATTCTGTCCAGCCTTTTCCAGAAACAGGGACGGATCCCAAGTCAGGGCTTCCATCCCTGCGTGTTTTCCT